>NC_054372.1:91823485-92123485 GCF_017654675.1 Xenopus laevis
AAATTCGATGTAATTTACAAATTTTTATACCAAGTTGACATGTTTATCAAAGCTGCTTAGAGCAGTCAAAGACAATTTACTACGCTGGACATTGATGTTTTGGTTCCTTTGGCATATTGGGAACAATAGGTCACCTCCAAAAACACCCCACATGGTGCAGAAAGTTATTTCTAAAATCTGATTTACCTTTTAACATAATATATATATCATCACTATTAATACACATCTCCTGTATATGGACCAGGGATATCTACTGACCGTTATAATGTCACCATTAATGCTGCAGCCACTGAGTATCAGTTTATAATACACAAAAGCCATGAATATCTTGTAAATTATACCCTTATAAACAGTGAGTTCTGATGTCATCAGTTATATCAGTTATAAACGGTGAGTTCTGATGTCATTTCTGTCACATGACTCACTTAAACTTGTGTATTATAATAAATAAAGTACCCCCAGTTGTAAAATATGAGGATATTAGAAGTTACCTTTGGCCTCGTATTTTTATATGAAACTCCTCGGTAACTTATAATATCCTTATATTTTACAAGAGGGGGTACTTTATTCACTATATAATACACAAAAGCCATGAATATCTTGTAAATTATATCCTTATAAACAGTGACTAGTGATGTCATTTTTGTCACATCACTCACTAAAACTTGTGTATTATAATAAATAAAGTACCCCTTGTTGGAAAATATGAGGATATTAGAATTCAACTTGGCGTTCCATGACCTGTCAGCCTTCGGGCCTTGTGCTTTTATATGGCCATGGAACTCCTCGGTGACTTATAATATCCTTATATTTTACAATAGGGGGTACTTTATTCCCTATGATATTAAGAAGGCAGAGACAACAGACACTGATCATTATTACTATTTGAAATGGTTTGGCAGCATATCAGCATGCCACTGTGCTAAATAGTTTGACAAGAACTGGTCACATAAAAAACATGTCAACAGAATAAAGAACAGGTTAATGACAGACTGCACATCTGCATGTACTGAAAGACCATCTGTCACAGATTTTCAGTGTTTTTGAATACTCACTAACTGATTGCTGCACATAAACTCATTACATAGCATACAGAATTTTTTATACTTAGGGGCCAAATTATTATGAATTGAACTGGAAAATACAGAAAAAAGATTCCCACCAGTTCCACCCATGATCTATTTTTTTGCAATTTTTCAGAACTCATAGTAAACTTGTTAACAAGTTGATACATTTATCTAAGCTGCTTAAAGCATTCAAACACCATTCACTGTGCTGGACCCAGGTATTTTGATGCCCTGGGCATGCCAGGCATGGCACACATAATGCAACTTCTAAATTCTGATTTACATTCCAACCTTTTATGTCTATGGTTCATCCTTTACTTAAAAGAGAACTAAAGCTTAACCAAAGAAGTAGGGTAGAAATGTTGTGCAATATGTTTTGCAGTTCTGTACTAGCCCAAGGCAACAACAGTCTTTCAAAAGATCTGTTCCTTCAAAGATGCCCCTGTAACTCCCCATCTTCTTTTCTGTTGATTCACTGCACATGCTCCATGCTGCTGTCACTTACTGAGCTTAGGAATCCATGCCCAAGATACTTAATAAATACCATTGGTACATGGCAGCTCAGAAATCAGCACAATTAGCATCAGCATTTAATAATCAGCCCTGTAGGATCAACGTATATGTTATATGACAGGCCAACCTTAGTTTCTGCTTAATGATTTGTGACAACCCCCAGCTTAACTTCTCAACAGCTGCTCAGAGCCCACTGAGCATGTGCATCTCACAGACACTCCTAACAAAATCCAAGATGGGAAAGTCCTTCGAAGGCCTAGATCATTACTACTATAGAGACCCTGAACCTTAAGGCTGATTTAATAAGTTTAGTACAGGTATATAAAATTTGACATAATTGATCATATTCATTTTTAGGATTTAGTTTCCCTTTAAAATATATTTTCTCTTCTTTATATCCACTTCTTTCCTCTCAACATGTCACATGCTTTTTTTGCCTCTTTTCTTTCCTTCCTTGGTTTCTGTCACTTATTCAATTTCCTTATTTCTCATTGTGTCTTTCCTTCTTGTGCGGTATCATTATTTCCTAATTTCCCTTAATACCATTATTCATTTTACCAGTCTACCCATGTGTGATTTCCCCTATTTTCCATGCCACATCTGCTAATCTTTTTACAGCCCCTTTCACTATGTGCCAAACTCTCCTGTGTTTTCACTATATGATGTTCCTTGCTCTGCTTCTCCCTTTTGTCCCATATGCTGATTTCTCTCAACACTTTCTCCATACATGATGTGTAAATCTCCCCCTATCTTCCATTTTCTTATTTTTTATACTACAAGGTGAGCTCTCTTACCTCATTGGTTGTGCAGCACCCAATAAGGAAAGAAAGCTGTTAGCATTTCAGAGTAGGAACACTGATTTAATTGAAAGGGAAGCACATTTCTGAGCTTGATAAGATGGTGGGAAAGAGGATGCCCCCACATGGTGCAGAAATTTCTAAAATCTGATTTACCTTTTAACCTCTGGTCACCAAATGAGTGGATCGGTCCCCGATTTGCCCACCTTGAAGTGGGCGAAATCGGAATGATCCAATTGTTTTGGCCCTAGGATCACAACGAGTAGAATACAGGTGGTCGGCAGCTTATATCTACATGTTTATGGGAACCTCAAGACTCTGTCTTCCGTTTCTTCTACTTCTACTTATCTATTTTCCCTTTTCTATTTTCTTGTAGTTTTGTGTTTTACTGGAATGATATTTTCCTCTTCACTATAACAGGGGCGTACCTCCCCATCTCCTTGGGGTAGCTGCCACCCTTTCCCTGCTCGCATCTTTCCGGGGGGTTCAGGGGTTCACTTTGCCAGCGAAACCCCTGGAAATTTGTTCTTACAGTTATGGACAACAATCAGATCACAACGAGCAGAATAGAGGTGGTTGGAACGAGGACCACATCAATGAACCAATACGATCCTTGATCTGAAGGGATTTCTAAACCTGCCCGATCAACATCTGGTCTACTTTCAGCCAGATATCGATCAGGGAAGCCAGTTGGAGGGCCCCATGCACTGCCCAATAATATGGACTGGAATTATGTTTTTTATCTTTTTTTCTATGAACAGGGGAGATTTATAGCTCCCCATATCCCTAGGGTGGCCACGGCTTTCATGCTGCTGCCCTCTCCTCGCTTTCACCTTTCTGGTGGTCCAGGGGGGATCCACTTTGCTAGTGGATCCCCCAGAAATTCAGTTCTTACAGTTAAAAGAACAAGAAATCTGACTCTTAAGATTATCTGGAGTGGCTTTTTGCCACCCCTGGTAACTTGTGGAGTGCCCTCTTTGGTGCAGTGACAGTACAGCTCAATACTCTGAAACGATGTAAATAAACTATTAAAAAAAGACTTCCTGCCAATCAATAAATCTTGACATAAAGAACATTCCTTGCAAAACATGAATTTATATCTTTATATGTAGGTTTAGCAAACCAATATTTCACTGAAAGAGAGCACGTTTTAAACCCCAGCAATGAGTTCAGCCCTGGTTACATATTGTGTATTGCTGTGGATTACATGTAAGTAGCAATAAAGTCCCTCTGTGTAGTATTTTATAACTTTATATCTGTTTGTTTCATGTTGTATTTCAATTCTTTCAGATGCAGAATCACAGACATTAAGTCTGACACCTTTAAATAATGCAGTTAATCTGGGAGAGAGGGCAACTTTCTCCTGTAATGTTGGAGCTAAGGATGGTGACTGGGTATTTCTTTTAAAGCAGATACCAGGAAATGCTCCACAGCTGATTATATATAATCAGCATTCATTCACCTCTCCTAGATATGGACCAGGGATATCTACTGACCGTTATACTGCCACCATTAATGCTGCAGCCACTGAGTATCATTTTATTATTAAGAAGGTAGAGACAGCAGACACTGCTCATTATTACTGTGTGAAATGGTTTGGCAGCATATCAGCATGCCACTGTGATAAAGAGTTTGACAAGAACTGGCCACAAAAACATGTTAACAGAATACGGAACAGTTTAATGTCAGACTGCACATCTGTAGATACCGAAATGTAATCTGTCACGGATTTTCGGGGATTTTTCCCACTGAATACTCAACAAACCATTTGCACTTGAAACCATACAGAACCAACTGAATTTGTCACTGACATGACATTGACATTAAACATTAACATGTTTATAAAAGCTACTAAGAGCAATAAAAGACAATTCACTAAACTGGACATTGATGTTTTGGTGCCTTGGGCATATTGGGAACGATAGGTCACCTCCAAAAACACCCCGCATGATGCAGAAATCAATTTCTAAAATCTGATTTACCTTTAAACCTCTGGTCGCCAAATGAGTGGATCGGTCCCCTATATGTCCACCTTGAAGTGGGCGATATTGGGATGATCTGATTGTTTTTGGCCTAGGATCACAACGAGTAGAATACAGGTGGTCAGCAGCTTATATCTGCTTGTTTATGGGCACCTTAAGGCTCTGTCTTCCGTTTCTTCTACTTCTACTTATCTATTTTTCCTTTTCTATTTTCTTGTAGTTTTGTTTTTTACTGGAATGATATTTTCCTCTTCACTATAACAGGGGCGTGCCGCCCTTTCCCTGCTCTCATCTTTCCGGGGGGTTCAGGGGTCTACTTTGCCAGCAAACCCCCTAGATATTTGTTCTTACAGTTATTAACAACAATCAGATCACAAAGATCAAAAGAATAGAGGTGGTCGGAACGAGGACCACATCAATGAACCAATACAATAATTGATCTGAAGGGATCTTTAAACCTGCCTGATCAACATCTGGTCTACTTTCAGCCAGTTTTCGATCAGGGAAGCCCGTTGGAGGGCCCCCATGCACTGCCCAATAATATTGACTGGAATTATATTTTACTTTTTTTCTATGAACAGGGGAGATTTATAGCTCCCAATCTCCTGGGGTGGCTGTGGCTTTCATGCTGCCTCTCTCCCTGCTTTCACCTTTCTGGTGGTCCAGGGGGGGATCCACTTTGCTAGTGGACCCCCCAGAAATTCAGTTCTTACAGTTAAAAGAACAAGAAATTTGACTCTTAAGATTATCTGGAGTGGTTTTTGCCACCCCTGGTAACTTGTGGAGTGTCCTCATTGGTGCAATGCTATATCTATATCTACTGTCAATCTATGTCTATATCTACTTTATTCTGTTTTCTTATTCCCATGCCTTTCCTTCTTCTTGTGAGGTTCCATACTATCCTTATTTCCCTATATATTATTATTTCCTTTCAATTATTTCTGCAATTCTCTCTTTCCTGCCCTCTCACTCTGTGCCAATCCCTCCTGTGTCTTTTGCCCCAAATGCCATGCTCTGCTTACTTTCCCTTCTTCCAACATTTGTTTGGTTGCCACCTGGCTGGTATTTCACCAGCCTAGCCTGTAAAATACCAGCCAGGACTGGTATTACATATTTACTGGCAATGTATTTTGTAATACCTGTTGTTCCACCCCTGGCCTGCCTCAGATCTGCCCTGTTAAATTCTCAAAGCCCTCTCTCACCTCCCCCAAACCCTGACTAATCCAGAGTCCCTTCCTGGCCCAGCCAGCTTCGAAACGTCAAGCCCCACTCACAAAACAATACAATTCTGCCCCCTACCTGACCTGCCCCCACGCTCTACGTCACCAGCCACTAAGGCCAGAAAAAAAAGTGGCAACCCTACCTACAAAGCATCACCACAAATATGTGCAATATACAGTATGGTACATGTAGGGTTGCCACCTGTCTAGTTTTGACCTGGACAGAGTGGTTTTCCAATAAAGGAAAAAGTTTGGACAGGTCTTCCCTTGAATAGTCCCACCCTTTGATGCCATAAATCCACCACAATACATGACCTACGTACCCACAATGTCATGCACCCTGCCACTTGTCTGGACTGTATGAAATAAAATGGTGGTAACCCTAGGTACATGTTTAAGACTAAGTTTAAAAAAAATGTTAATGTTAAAAGGTACATAAACAGGCATACAAAATCACTCAGACTGAAAGGTAATCAAGATAGTCTGACTAGTAGGATCCACTTCCTAACCCCTCTTAAGCTGCAAGAACAATGCACTCCCTCACCTTCTATTGGCAAGTAAAGGACTGCGAATTGTGAATTCCCAATGCTTTGCAGAGAACCTCTGCACCACTCATTAAGGAAATCAGTGGGATTCCAAGTCCCAGAATCAATCACTTTACTATGGAACAAGGTGAAGGAGGGGTTATATAATTATTGCAGTCTAAAGGGGGATTGGGAAAGGCCCACAATAAAGGTTTCTTCAAAACATGGGTGTAACTACAGAGGAAGCAAGGGTGCCCAGAACTGTAAGGGGCCCACTAAGACCCTAATTAATGACCTATTTCAATATCAGCAATTTCAATAACTCCCTATGACTAATTTACATAGTTCAATCATTAGCATTTTTGCTTTCCTTTATATGTAGGTTTAGTAATCACTTAACCGCAAGAGAGCAAGTTAAAAAACCAGCAATGAGTCCAATCCTGGCTAAATATTGTGTATTGCTATGGATTTCATCTTCATCTTTCATCTTAGTGTCTCGTGTTGTATTTCAATTCTTTCAGATGCAGAATCTCAGACAATAAGTCTGGCACCATCAAATAATTCAGTTAATCTGGGAGAGAGGGCAACTTTGGCCTGTAATGTTGGAGCTAAGGATGGTTACGCACCATTTCTTTTAAAGCAGATACCAGGGAATGCTCCACAGCTGATTATATATATATATCATTACTATTAATACACTTCTCCTGTATATGGAACAGGGATATCTACTGACCGTTATAATGTCACCATTAATGCTGCAGCCACTGAGTATCAGTTTATAATACACAAAAGCCATGAATATCTTGTAAATTATACCCTTATAAACGGTGAGTTCTGATGTCATCAGTCATATCAGTTATAAACGGTGAGTTCTGATGTCATTTCTGTCACATGACTCACTAAAACTTGTGTATTATAATAAATAAAGTACCCCTTGTTTTAATATATGAGGATATTAGAAGTCACCTTGGAGTTCCATGACCTGTATAACAGCACTCGGCCTTTGGGCCGTGTGCTTTTATATGGTCATGGAACTCCTCGGTAACTTATAATATCCTTATATTTTATAATAGGGGGTACTTTATTCCCTATGTTATTAGGAAGGTAGAGACAGCAGATACTGCTCATTATTACTGTTTGAAATGGTTTGGCAGCATATCATCATGCCACTGTGATAAATAGTTTGACAAGAACTGGTCACACAAAAAGCATGTCAACAGAATAAGGAACAGGTTAATGACAGACTGCACATCTGCATGACTGATTGCTGCACATAAACCCATTACATACCATACAGTATTTTTTTTACTTAGGGGCCAATTTATTATGAATTGAACTGGAAAACACAGAAAAAAGATTCCCACCAGTTCCACCCATGATCTATTTTTTGCAATTTTTCAGAACTCATAGTAAACTTTTTAACAATTTGATACATTTATCTAAGCTGCTTAAAGCATTCAAACCATTCACTGTGCTGGACCCAGGTGTTTTGATGCCCTGGGCATGCCAGGCATGGCACGCATAATGCAACTTCTAAATTCTGATTTACATTTCAACCTTTTATGTCTATGGTTCATTCTTTACTTAAAAAAGAACTAAAGCTTAACCAAAGAAGTAGGGCAGAAATGTCGTGCAATATGTTTTGCAGTTCTGTACTAGCCCAAGGCAACCACAGTCGTTCAGAAGATCTGTTCCTTCAAAGATGCCCCTGTAACTCCCCATCTTCTTTTCTGTTGATTCACTGCACATGCTAAATGCTGCTGTCACTTACTGAGCTTAGGGATCCATGCCCAAGATACTGAATATATACCATTGGTACATGGCAGCTCAATTAGCATCAGCATTTAATAATCAGCCCTGTAGAATCAACGTATATGTTATATGACAGGCCAACCTTAGTTTCTGCTTAATGATTTGTGACAACCCCCAAGCTTAACTTCTCAACAGCTGCTCAGAGCCCACTGAGCATGTGCATCTCACAGACACTCCTAACAAAATCCAAGATGGGAAAGTCATTAGAAGGCCTAGATCATTACTACTGTAGAGACCCTGAACTTTAGGCTGATTTAATAAGTTCAGTACAGGTATATAAAATGTGGCATTATTGATCATATTCATTTTTAGGATTTAGTTTCCCTTTAAAAATGGACTGGATATATATGTAGGAAGCAATGTCTTTATATAATTTGGTGCCCATGCATTTTAAAAAATTGCTTATTTATACTATGAATGTGCAAACTTTTTTGCCATATTTTGCCATATCATCTTTTTTGTTATTCAGTTTTAAATTATTAAAGTATTATTTAAATGATTCAGGACTGTATTAGCAGCCACCACTGTGCTATGCATTAGTCAGCCACCTGTTCCTTTTGCTTCCTGATTGGTGAATGCACAATATAGTGTCTGTATATGCACCATTTGGAAGAGAGTTGTACCCCACATCTTTCTCAGCTCTACCACTAAATTTAGAGGCAAATGTCTGGCAGGACCCATATGAGCACCCAACAGCCACCACCCTAAAGCTGCCACCCAAGGTACAGGCCCACAGGTGCCTCAAAAAAAGAATGATAAGAAAGTTTCTGATATAAATGCAAATATGACTGATACTGTAACAGTTCAATACTCTGAAACTATGTAAATAAACTTTAAAAAAAAGACTTCCTGCCAATCAATAAATCTTGACATAAAGAACATTCCTTGCAAAACATATATTTATATCTTTCCAGAGTTGACATTAGGCAAATATTTAGACACATGAAGAATATGTATTCATTATTCCCTGTGACTTATTTGCATAGTTATCACATTTGCATTTCTGTTTTTCTTTATATGTAGGTTTAGCAAACCAATATTTCACTGAAAGAGAGCACGTTTTAAACCCCAGCAATGAGTTCAGTCCTGGTTACATATTGTTTATTGCTGTGGATTACATGTAAGTAGCAATAAAGTCCCTCTGTGTAGTATTTTATAACTTTATATCTGTTTGTTTCATGTTGTATTTCAATTCTTTCAGATGCAGAATCACAGACATTAAGTCTGACACCTTCAAATAATGCAGTTAATCTGGGAGAGAGGGCAACTTTCTCCTGTAATGTTGGAGCTAAGGATGGTGAAAGGGTACATCTTTTTAAGCAGATACCAGGGAATGCTCCACAGCTGATTTTATATAATCACCATTCATTCACCTCTCCTAGATATGGACCAGGGATATCTACTGACCGTTATACTGCCACCATTAATGCTGCAGCCACTGAGTATCAGTTTATTATTAAGAAGGCAGATACAGCAGACACTGCTCATTATTACTGTGTGAAATGGGTTGGCAGCATATCAGAATACCACAGTGATAAAGAGTTTGACAAGAACTGGCCACAAAAAGTGTTAAAAGAATACGGAACTGTTTAATGTCAGACTGCACATCTGTAGATACCGAAATGTAATCTGTCACTGATTTTCTGTGATGTTTCCCACTGAATACTCAACAAACCATTTGCATTTGAAACCAAAACATATCTTTTTTTTTACTTAGTGTTTTAGTGGCAGATATATATCGATTGAACTGAGGAATATAAAAAGATTCCCAGAAATTCAATGTAATTTACAATTTTTCAAAACCAACAGAATTTTTTTTACCAAGTTGACATGTTTATCAGAGCTACTTAGAGCAGTCAAAGACAATTCACTATGCTGGACATTGATGTTTTGGTGCCTTGGGCATATTGGGAACAATAGGTCACCTCATAAAGCACCCTCACATGGTGCAGAAAGCAATTTCTAAAATCGGATTTACCTTTTAACCTCTGGTCATCAAATGAGCGGATCGGTCCCCGATATGCCCACCTTGAAGTGGACGATATTGGGATGATCCAATTGTTCAGCCCTAGAATCACAACGGGCAGAATAGAGGCGGTCGGCTGCTTATATCTGCTTGTGTATGGGCACCTTAATGCTCTTAATGTTTCTTCTGCTTCTACTTTTCTATTTTCCTTTTCTATTTTCTTGCAGTTTTCTTTTTTACTGGAATGATATTTTACTCCTCACTATAACCAGTGGCAATTTGTACCTCCCCATCTCCCTTGGATGGCTTTCATGCTGCTGCCCTCTCCTTGCTCGCATCTTTCCAGGGGCTTCAGGGGGTCCACTTTGCTAGCGGACCCCCCAGAAACTCAGTTCTTACAGTTAGGGACAACAATCAGATCACAACGTGAATACAGAATACAGGTGGTCGGATCGAGGAACACATCAATGAACCGATGTGACCCTCGATCTGAAGGGATTTTTAAACCTGCCTGATCAACATCTGGTCTACTTTCGGCCAGGTATCGATCAGGGAAGCCCGTTGGAGGGCCCCCATGCACTGCCCAATAAGCTGTTGACTGGGATTATATTTTCCTTTTCTCTATGAACAGGGGAGATTTGTAGCTCCCCATCTCCCTGGGGCAGCTTTCATACTGCTGCCCTCTCCCTGCTTTCACCTTTCCAATGGTCCAGGGGGGATCCACTTTGCTAGTGGACCCCCCCAGAAATCCAGTTCTTACAGTTAAAAGAACAAGAAATTTGACTCTTAAGATTATCTGGAGTGGCTTTTTGCCAACCCTGGTAACTTGTGGAGTGCCCTCATTAGTGCAGTGCTATATCTATATCTACTGTCTACCTATGTCTATATCTACTTAGTTCTGGTTTCTTATTCCCATGCCTTTCCTTCTTCTTGTGAGGTACCATACTATCCTTATTTCCCTATATAGTATTCTTCCCTGTGTATTTCCTCTTTTTCTGCCAATTATTCCTGCTATTCTCTGTCATCGTTACTTGTTTTCAGTCTGCACTGGGGTACTTAGGGTTACTTATCATACCAGCTCTAACCTGCCGGTCACTCAATGGTGGCTAGACCTGACACGTCTGCAGATCTAGCTTGGTATTGTGTTCCTTCCTTTTCCATTATCGTCATTTTTGATAGACCCTGTTCCAATTATATTGGTTAAATTTACTATAAGGGTTAAACTTGTATAACATGCTTGATTTAGCCTACACAGAGTCCACCCACAGATTCATGCCCCCCTTCAGTAGTCGGTATGGTTCTAAGTTGCCCAGCAAGGACACAGTGAAGCGGTTATAAATTACCCTTCATGGATGTACCATGTAATAGTACTGTGTATGGTTTATTTATTTCACAGCTGTGGGGGCCACTAAGGGAGGCGCAACTCCTTTTGCCAATGTTCAAGGCTCAAAGCGGAAGGTACAGCTCCCACACCAATGTTTTTCTGCCATTTGCATACCTTTGTAGTAACGTGTGATGTAGAAGGGTATAAAATACCCCCTGTTCTTAATGGTGGAGAATACGGTCAGGCTCAAGTCGCTGACAGCACCCAACCACAGTGAGGGTCCAAAGAAGTAATGGGACAGGAGTGGCCACACGAGGTAAGGATACCTTGTTCTGTCCCCCCATCCTCTGCCGGGTCCACACAGACTAGGTGTTGCTGTGTGGGCAGTCTGACCTAGGAGATCACTCAAGGTATCTGTGTTTTGTCCTAACCATGTGTCCAGCATGAATGTGTGGATGAGTGGAAACTAAAAGAGAGGAGTGGTCGTTCTGCTCCCTTTTAGTTCCCACTCATCCGAACATTCATGCTGGACACATGGTTAGGACAAAACACAGATACCTTGAGTGATAGTCGCAGTGCGCAGGAATAGAAAATCGTCTTTTGGGATTGAATTTTCCTCGAGAGATAATCTATGAGAGCATATCCGTGGGCACTGATTCACCAAGCAAAATAGTTCCACCTTTGTTTCTTGCTGCTTCTAACACTTAGGACAAAGTTAACCCCAAAGGTACCACACAGTAGCCCAAGACAGCTCAGGACTTGAGGGAAAAGTGAACAGAGAGAAGTAATCTCACAGGGGCTGTTAGCCCCTTTGGGAGTCAGACTCTTCAGGAGAATCCTACCCTGCAGGGAAAGAAGCAGGCCTGGACTGGGAGTCAAAATAGGCCCTGCTATTCCAAATACACAGAGGCCCAAACAGCCACCTATCAGGCCCCTACCAGCCCACTAGATGGTAACTTTCTATGAAACTATACAGCAGCCCCTCTGGCATTTGCCAGAACCCACAGATTGCCAGTCCGGGCTGGAAGGAAGTGATTACTGGAGGTTCAGGACCTTCAACCGCTCACTGGTAGAGGTGATAGCAGAATCATAGGATAAGGACTTAGTGTCCTATGTGCCAAGGTGGCACTTGCTTACAAGTGGTAAGCCTTATCCCTTCAGAGGGTACTTGGGTTCATGAGACATGGTTAAAAGTTTCCAAAGACATATCTAAAATTGATCCAGATATAGAGAAAGTGGAAGCACTCGCCCTTGGGTAATTGAGGCCAGATACATTAACCCATCACAACCAGCCTCAGCCCCAACAGCACCACCATCTTATGCTATTATATATCCAATGACAACTAAGAGTAGGGGAGAACAATAATCTAAGGAAACAGCAGAGAAGGAAGAGAAAGACCAGGAAAATGGTTTAGAACCCCCCCGGATGGTTAATTGCCTTTACCAACCATCTGCTTACTAAAGTCGCAGTCCCTCCTAGAGTGCCTCTTTGGAGTATAGAATCCACGCTGCTTGTGCCAATAAACGTCAACTATTTACCTCCAGTGATCTCCTGCTTCATGTGAATTCCCATGACATAATAAAGAAAATGAAAGTGTTTTAAAGTAAAAAAATATATAATGTTCTGATACCCAGCATTGGTAAAATTGAGGTGTTTGTTTCAGAAAAAATACCCCCTTTTGGTCGTTAACTCATTCAGTTGAGATTACATATAAAATGGTACACAAACACTATCTGAACCCCCAAAATATTTTTTTACACAGATATACATAATTACTCAGATTGAAAGAAAACCAAAATACTCTGAACCCACATACTTAACTCCATCCCCCCTTAGCCTGCCAGAATTATTCAGAACTCCCTTTGCTTCCATTGTGAAATGATGGATTGTGGGAAGTGGGAAGTTATGGGACTTGAAATCCCTCTGATATCCATGGTGGGTGGTGTCAGGTCCAAGAATCCATCACTTCACAATGGAACAAGGTGAGCAAATAGCTTAACAACTCTGGCAGTCTAAAAGGGGGTTGTAAAGTCAAAAGTAGACAATTGTGGTTTCCTCCTAAATACAACAAATTGGGTATGTCTATGAAAAAACTATATAGATAGTGTTATGAACCTTTTTTTGTTTAAGATCCCGATTCAGTCAGCAGAGAAGCCTCAAATTGTGCACAAGGCCCTGGGCAGTATGTGTGCTACTCCACAGGAGTAGGAGGTCTCAGCAAACAAATTGGAGACCCCCAGTTTTATATGCTCAAAAACAATGAGCTCATAAACCACTTGGTTAATAACAGATCTCGTCTTCCATGCGCTCATCAAGAGCTGACCAGGCTCCCAAAAAGCACATTTGAAGCTGAGATCTTATAATTTTTTAATATTTGAGTAAATAAATATAATGAAGAAAGCTTCTATGAGTTCTTTCAGAAGTCAGAAACATATTAGGTCATTGATTAGTTGGGGGGTTCAATCGTTCTTTCCTTACAAAGCTTTCTAATACAAGACAATGGCTTCAACAGTTCTTTTCTACAAAGCTGTTTTATACAAGACATTTCTATAAAGGTATTACCCTGAGCCACCATTGTATAAATAAAAAACTCAACCAAAACCTCTCTCATTAAATAAGCTACCAGAAAAGTTATTTTATCTTTATTTTCAAATACAATTTTTCAGTATCAATATGAGTGAGTTCTGTCAGAATGCTTCATTGTCATCAATGTTTAATTATTAAAGCAGTTTTTATTTTTAATCCACATTTCAGTCCACCAGTCGAGCATGACTCCACACATTATTAAAAAGATTCATGGCTGTATTAGCAGCCAGGGCTACTCTAAGCATCAGCCAGCCCCATGTTCCTTTTACATCCCAAATCAGTGCATTTACAGTATTGTCTTTGTACATGAACCTCTCCCTCAGCTCCAACGCTGGATTTAGAGGCAAGTGTGTGGTGGGACCCATATAGGCACCCAATACCCACCTCTTTAAAACTGCCAGCCTTGGCCCCTCCAGTGCCTAAATGATAAATGTGCTCCTGAAAAACAATACATTTTTTGAAAAAATAAACAAGGAATGTAAAATTGATTAATACTGTAACCATTCCATGCTCTGGAATATACATATATTATATGCATATATATGTACATGAATATATACTATATGTAAATAAAGAATTCAAATAAAAATAGCTTTCTACCAATCAATTCACACTGGAGACCTTGACATAAAATCATTCTTTGAATAAATCAACTTGAGGGTTTGACATTAACATATTTATATCTTTCCAGAATTGACGATAATCTGCAAATATTTAGACATATGAAGAGTATGCATTCATTAATCCCCATAACTAATTTACATAAGTAAAGGATTACCATTTTTTTCTATCCTATATATGTAGGGTTAGCAAGCAAATACTTAACTGCAAAAGAGAAAGTTTTAAACCCCAGCAATGACTCTTATTCTTGCTACATGTTGTGTATTGCTATGGAATTCATGTAAGTAGTTATATGTTTTAAACAGAATTTTATAACTATACTGTTTTTATATCATGTTCAATTTCAATTCTTCCAGATGCAGAATCTCAGACATTGCTGACACCATCAAATAATGCAGTAAATCTGGGAGAGAGGGTAACTCTTACCTGTAATATTGGAGCTAAGGATGGTGACTTGGTAAACCTCCTAAAGCAAATACCAGGGAATCCTCCACAGCTGATTTTATATCATCACCATTCATTCACCTCTCCTAGATATGGACCAGGGATATCTACTGACCGTTATACTGCCACCATTAATGCCGCAGCCACTGAGTATCAGTTTATTATTAAGAAGGCAGAGACAGCAGACACTGCTCATTATTACTGTGTGAAATGGTTTTGGAGCCTTCCAGGGTTCCACAGTGATAAAGAGTCTGACTAGATCTGGTCACATAAAAAAGGAACTGGTTTATGGCAGACTGCACATCTACATTTACTCAGTCAGTTTTTACAGATATTCTGTGTTGTTTACCACTGAATACTGATAAACTGTTTGCACATGAACATATTACTTATCAATTTTTCAACTTAAGGGCAGATCAAATTTTCTAGATTAAACTGGGGAATTCAGAAAGATTCCCACAATGTATTTTGCAGTTTTTCCAGAACTATTAGCAGATCAATCAAACAACACTGATAGTGCCAGGCCTAGGTTTTTTGTTGCCCTAGGCATACCAGGCATAGCAGACCCCCTCCAAAAGCACCCCACTGGTGCATAAATCAATTTTCTGATTTGGTTAAAGAGGTTGTTTACCTTCCAAACACTTTCAGTTCAGTTATTTTCAGACTGTTCACCAGAAATAATTTTTCTTCCAAAATTCCAAATTTTCCAAAATTTAAAATGTAAAGGAAAAAAAATATTCCACGGCTTCTTCATCTAAAAAGAAGCATATTTTCAACATATTTCAGTTAGCAAATTAGTACCCTTTCTGAAAAGTAATCGATCTTCTGCAGCTCATTTAGGGAGCTAACACACGGGCAAATTCGGGGAGATTTATTCGCCTGGCGACTTATCGCCTCTTCTGAGGGGCGACAAACTAAGTCGCCCGAAGTTGCCTGACGTGGAAACTTGGGGCGACTTCGGGAATCGAAGTGCCTGGAGTGCATTGGCACTGGCATTTTGTCTTTATAGCAGAAGGCTAATCTTGATGAGAAACAATCCCCACGCTGCTTTCCTGCATTTCGGAATGCAGAGTATACAGTAGTTGATCGTTTCACACTACTATGGCCTGCCATGAAAGGATCTCAAAACAGCTTCCAGAGGGAGAGGAGAGAAACGGTGAATGAGGTCAAATATTTTACAGAAGGTGTATTGATTTGCTAAGTGAAGTATATTGAAAATCTACTTCTTTTTAGGTGAAAAAGCAGTAGATGGATTTTTTTTTTTTTTGCCTTTACATGCCCATTAATGATCCTGTCTCTGGTGTTTTAGACTAGCAGCTCAGTAATCCAGGTGCAGCATCTCAACTGTTACAATTTAATAGATCCATTTATCAGCAGCATCTGTGGAAATATTAGCAACTATTATATCAATTCTAACCGCTGTCTTTAATAAAACTCAGGGATTCTGCTCTGCAGGGCCAAAGATAAGAAATATATCAACTATAAATATAATGAACTTCAATACAACTGACTTGCACCTAGTTGTGCAATGCCATTTGTTTTTTAAAAGAACAGATTTTGAAAAAAAAATTTCGATTTAAGGCCACGTGACTTGTGTTCTGATAAACTTCAGTCACTCGTTACTGCTGCACTGCAAGTTGGAGTGATAGGCAATAGTGATGGGCGAATTTGCAGCGAAGTTCCACCGGCATCATCGGTTTTTTGACACCGGTGAGGGAATCGCCAGCGACAATTAATGGACGCCCATTGACTTATAATGGGTGCCGGGTGTCAACTATGAAGCTGGCGCCCATTTTGTCGAGTTTTGCGAATTTTTCGCTAATAGCCAATCATTAGATACATGATGGTTTGGTGCCCTCTAACCTCACGATAATTTGATGGATTTGTTGGATCGCACTAAAATTGGTCATAAGGGAGAAAAAAATCTTAATATCTGTAAGAGTGTAAGGTTTTCCTATACCCAAGGGAATGTGTTCGGTAGGTAGGCTGGGTCCTTAGTCCTTTTTCCCATAGGGGAAGGGGAGTAGTTTCCCAGAGGTTATAAAAAGGGATGTTGCCATGTGTTCTGCCTCTGTCCAGTGCACCCATTGGAAGTGGGGTGTTGCTGCTAGGGCCTGAGGTGGAGGTAGGCCTCAGTATAGGAGTAAGTCAGGTCAGAAACTATAATAGGTCATTATAGGAGTGACAGATCGGTTCAGGAAAGTTAGTGAGCAGCTAAGGCTCCAAAGAGTTTAGTGAAGGGTTAGCACCCTGCAGTGACAAATCCACCAGGTTAGGGACTCAAGTGGTTAAGCTCAGGGATAGAGAGATCCTTGGAGTGTAAAACCAGCTGTGAGGTACCTTCAATGGGGATTGTGCACCTAAGGCAGGAAAGGCGGCTCAATTCACAAGGCTGACTAATAAAGGATCAGACAGTATCCATGAGAAATAAAATTGTGTGTAGATGACCTGCTGCCACAACTTGCTTCGTGAAGTATACCATCTGAGCATACATCTTGAATATGTGACTGAGTATTGATAAGTGTACCACCAGTTCAATAAATTGTTGTTGTTGCTGTTTTAAAGAACCACTGACGCACAAAGTTTATTTGATCAAGAGTGAATACTGTATGTGCTTATATCAAGTGGTAATCCCTTCCTCCATACCATAAGCGGTGGCCCCTACCTGAGGATAAAGAGTCTAATTATATTAGGACTACCAGGGGTTGCTGGGATTTGAATCCCTTGCCCGGGTACCGAAACCAGTGGATAGTAACCCAAGGAAAGTTTTAGGAAGACCCTGACCCATTCACCTGTTATATTATGGCCACCTTTACCCATGGGGCAGCTTTCCTACTTAACAGCTGGAAGGGTATGCTGAATACTGTATATATCAAACCTCCACTTTTCCCCAAGCCAACTTAAGTTTTGTTACCTAAAAGGGTTCTCTCTTTAGAATTCTAATTTACTCTATTTGTATGTTTTTATTTATTTTTGGTGGAAGAAATGTATTACTTATAGAAATGCAGAAAAAAATCAGTTAAAATACATTTCCTGACATATGATTATGGCCACTGTTATGCAAATATTATAACATGGGATGAATAACTTGAGACTGTCATTAGTTTATTTGCATGTGTTAATAGTACTAGATTTATCCTTTCTGCTTTACTTTATATACTGATCTTGCAGATAATGATTTCACTGAAGGAGAGAAGAACAGAACATTAGCAATGAGTCTGGTCCTGCCAATCTACTTTATATTGCTCTGGATTTCATGTAAATATTAGAGCCTTTCTATACTTTATATAAATACTTTATAAGTGTAATACAATTTGTGTCTTACACAGGATTTACATTTTTCAGATTCAGCATCGCAGACATTATTTCTGACACCTTCAAGTAATGCAGTTAATCTGGGAGAGAGGGCAACTTTCAACTGTAATGTTGGAGTCAAGGATGGTTACAGGGTGCTGTTTCTAAAGCAGATACCAGGGAATGTTCCACAGATAATTATACATCATCACCATTCACTCAGCACTTTTGATTATGGACCAGGGATATCTACTGACCGTTATATTGCCACCATTAATGCTGCAGCTACTGAGTATCAGTTTATTATTAAGAAGGTAGAGACAGCAGATACTGCTCATTATTACTGTGCAAAGTGGTTTAACGGCATATCAGCATTCCACAGTGATAAAGAGTTTGACAAAAACAATGAGTAACAAGAATGAATCACATACATACAATATCAACGGAATGAAGGGCTGGGCATCATGTGTGAAATGGTTCTGTAAATTCCACAGCGATAAAGAACCTGACAAAAACACTGGGTAACAAAAATGCATTACACACGTAACAATTGGCTACCCAAGTTTTCAAGAAAGGTTGTGTAAATAATAATTTCTGTTTTATAATAAAGTTAATTTGTGTCACCGTCACAAATGACTGCACCAAACGAGG
The DNA here is from genome assembly GCF_017654675.1 of Xenopus laevis. NCBI lineage: Eukaryota > Metazoa > Chordata > Amphibia > Anura > Pipidae > Xenopus > Xenopus laevis. The sequence continues at coordinate 91,842,288 of NC_054372.1, forward strand.
AAGGGGGCTGCATATTAAAACAGTTTCCAGAATTAAAAATACAGTATTGAGCCAGGGTGACTCAACTGTGGCAGCTATAACTTCTGCTTTACTAATTTGTTTGTTTTGGAGAATGATTTTATTTCATAGCATTAATACAACAGGTTTCTGAAATACTATGGGGAAGGACACATGTCGATTTTAAGGAAATGTTACCAATGTTTATTTGAAAATTGAGGACAGTGTGATTGTCATATACTTATCTAGAAATACTTTTTTACCATCCCTTTGTAATTCCAGCAGTTGTGAACATTGTGTGAGGTTTGTACAAAAAGTTTATTCAAGACATAACTTCCAAGAACAAATTAGAAATAGTGAAATAGCAAGAGAATGCTATAACCACAAAATAAAGAAGCCAAAATTAATGGAAGGGCCTCTATTAAACAGTATGATCTAGTTACTGTAATCTGTTTAACTCTATACCTCATTTAACCTATGTGAAAGGGTCATTTAACCTATGTGAAAGATTTTGATAAATAAGGTAAAATTGTGGCTTGGGGTTTGGTCAAAGTGCTTTTTATAAAACAATGAGAACATTTCAAAATGTTGTCCTGGTGAATGGCATTATGAGCAGCAATCAGCATGGCTTTAAGAAGGATAGGTCATGTCAGACTAATTTGATTACTTTTTATCATGAGGTAAGTAAGATGCTGGACAGGGGGGAGCAGTAGATGTGATCCATTTGGATTTTGTCAAAGCGTTTGATACAGTGCCCCACAAACGACTGCTTTCTAAACTAAGGTTTGTTGGGCTTAATGAAGTCATTTGCACATGGATAAGAAACTGGCTACAGGATCAGGTACAGAGGGTGGTTGTTAATGCTACATTCTCTGCTTGGAGTAAGTGGGTTCCTGGAGTAAGGTTTTCTGAATTTGGGTCCACTTTTATTTAACTTGTTCATTTATGACTTAGGGGATGGTATTGTAAGTAACGTATCAGTGTTTGCAGATGATACAAAATTATGCAGCCCAATTAATTCCATCCAGGATGCAGCATCCTTGCAACAGGATCTTGACAAACTGGCAATCTTGGCGGCTAATGAGATTCAATGTTGATAAATGTAAAGTAATGCACCTAGGATATAAAAATATCCAAGCCACTTATAACCTTAATGGGATTGCACTAGACAAATCCATAATGGAAAAGGACCTTGGAGTCCTTGTAGATAATAAACTTGGCTGTAGCAAGCGACGCCAGTCAGCAGCTGCAAGGAACTCTATTAAAGTGGACCTGTCATCCAGACATAAAAAGCTGTATATTAAAAGTCCTTTTTAAATTAAACATGGAATCCAAATTCTTTTTTTTTATTAATGTATTTTATTAATGTATTCATAGCTGCTGTTATGTAAAAAGCTCAGCTGTCAATCAAATATTTCCTGCCACTCCTCTATGCCTTAGGCATGGAGGTGGGACAAGCAATTACTTTCACTTTCCATTCAGCACTTCCCAGATGTCACTGCTCTCCCCACATTCCCCCAGTTCTCTTTACCATTTAATTGTGTAGTCAGTGCATGGGGATGGACATCAGGTCCCCTATTCTGGTGCACAAACAAGTCTGAGATGATGCAAGGCTTGCCTTAATAACAGTGTCCACAAAATGGCTCTTGCCTGCTTGCTATAATTATGACTTCCCAGACTGATGGAAACAAGATTTAATTAATTTATACAGTGTAATTAAAGTTAATTTTGCATGACTAACATGATAAAATATGATTTAAATAATTTTTTTTGGGTGATAGGTCCCCTTTAAAAGGGGGCATAGATTCATGGGAGAAGTGGGTTATTCTTCCACTATGAAGAGCACTGGTAAGGCTCCATCTAGAATATGCTCTACAGTTTTGGTCTCCAGCGCTCAAATGGGACATTATTGAATTAGAGAGGGTGCAAAGAAGGGAAACTAAGCTGGTAAAATCTCAGCTATGAAGAAGGACTGGCCAAGTTTGGGTTGTTCACGCTGGACAAGTTTATCTTTATTGTTTAACTTAATTAATTGCATCTTTGATTAATTGCATCCCTCTCTATCATATTTCTGTGTTGCTGATTAGTAATGGCCATTTTGCTTCACCGAAAAAAATTGCAAAACTCCAAAAAAATTTGCGAAATCGTGAAAAATTCGCAAAACGCATTATTTTGATGCACAACAAATTTTACATGCGTGACAATGCATTAAAGTCAATGGGGGTCAAAATAATTTTGACGCCTGACAATTTTTATGCACGCAACTCTTTTATCCAAATGCATTAAAGTTCATGGGCGTCAACATTATTTTACTGCGCGACGATTTTTTCACCCCAACTTTTTTGTTTTGCCAAAACATTCGCAGGTGGCGAAATGCGGAAATTTGCCGCAAATCCATGCCTGGCGAATAAATTAATCTATCACTATTGCTAATGGCCCTTAGCAATACTTGTGTAGCTCACCCTTGTGTGTGCGTTAGCAGTGTCAATAATAGCGTCGAGACAGGACAGTGTTGTTTGTGTTATGCTACTGACCCACTTGTATCCAGGCAACCCCCATTGACTCCCAGTACCTAATGTGCTTTTTTAAGAACCTTACTCTCAGGTGGACCATGAGTGTCTCCTGGTGCACATATCAATCAAGTTAGTAGTCCAGTGGGTTGCTTCAACAAATAACTTGTTTATTAAACAATGACAGTGGATCTGTTCACAGCAATCAGGCAATATAGCTCTTCACACATATTGCAAGTAAATTCCTCTCAGGGGGTAGTACAGCCTGTCTTGGTTATTTTCCACAGCACTAGGGATCCCACGGGGTATCTTGCTCCTTGTTTGTGGTAGCCTGCCTTGGGTTGAACTGGGGAACCTGGTGTTCCTGTGCTGTCTGCGGTGCCACTGCACTGTGTGAACAGGCAGCTGGGGCCCTGGTTTACTCCTATGGCTATGCCTTGTAAATTAAAGTAAGCATGACTTGTTTCACCTGTTGCCAATCTGGCCACGGGTGATCTGTGTAATCCAGTAGTCTGGTTATAAAAACCCCCTACTCTGCACCGATTAATTGCCCAACGTAGGTCTATTCCTGAAAGTTCCTGGGTGTGATTCTTGTCTTATCTGTTCCTGACCTTTGCCTGTTTTGACCGTTCTGTATTGCTGCCTGAACTGACCCTTGTCTACTTGACCACTCTTCTGGATCCTGACTTTGTACCGTGTTACCGATTGGTTTTGACCCCAACCTATTTATCCTGACTACGCTTCTGGTTTCTGATTCTGTACTGCGCTTTCTTACTGGTACTTTTCCAGCCTGTTTATCCTGACTACGCTCCTGGCTCCTGATTTTGTACTGTACTGTCTGGTTGGTACTGTCACAGCTTGTTCCACAACTTCACTCTCTGTTCCCTGATCCTCCTGTATATGTTATGGTTCACTTTCCTGCCCAGAAATTTCTCCCTGGTCCTCTCACTTAGGTCTCTCACTAAGACCTGGCGGCATCTGAGTAGCAGCTCCTCCCAAAGACAAAGGCGTCTGTTGTAGGCAGAAGCATCAGCCAAGACCGGGACTTTGGGGTTTGTTCTGGGTTTTGGGATGCCATACACCCACTCTTGTCTCTGGTGGCTTGATCGCCACAAGGGTGCTAACCCCAACTACTCTTCTTGTTGGAGCCAGAAAGCTGCTCACTAAACACACTGCCTCTAACTTTTGCTCCTAGAGTGACTTTTACACAAACTTCTTATGCTTTCCTTGTCACTGCTCAGACCCACTCTTGTGCCCACCTCATGCACGGTGGGATCCAGGAAGATGGAGCACATGTGTGCTCCCTTTTACACCTTTAAACACTGCCACCTACTGGGCAAACCTTGAACTACAATGGACCCAGGGACATAGCTGCCTGGGTGAATCAAAGGACCTCTTTAGGGGGCAGATTTATTAAAGGTCGAATTGAATATTTGAATTTTTTAAATGTTTTTGTGGTCAAAACTCTCAAATTCAAATTGTGAATTATACAAAATTGATTCAAGTTTTAATTCAAATTCGAATTTTGAGATTTACCACACTCTGGCCCTTTAAGAACTCAAATACGACTATTCGCCACCTAAAACCTGCCGAGTTCATGTATAAGTCAATGGGAGAGGTCCAGGGGCCAATTTCGACATGTTAGCAGCCTTTCTGACATTCAAGGTTTTTTTTCAGAGAAAAAATTTGAATCCAGTTTGATCAAATTCGATTCGAGTTATTGCGCTGGTAAAATTAGTGCGAGTTTAAGATATTTGATTTTTTATTAAATACCCCCCAATCTAATCTTGAGTATATTAAAATTGAATACAGTTTAAAAAAACTCAAATGAATTCAAAATTTGACCTTTAATAAATGTGCCTCCCCCTGTCCAAATACAGGGAAAACTGCCTGAGTAAAATATCTAACCCTCAGGGTCTCTACACGTCTAAAAACGACTACTTTTTTAATGCCTTCCATGTTGTTACTTTTACAGTAATGGACTTTTCATGCTTGGCTTCAGACTGTGGCATATTAATATCTTCATCATACATTAGTGCCTATTTTATGAGTCAATGTGAAATGTTATTTATTCATTCAAATTGTGTAAAAAAAATATTAAGATTAGCAGACAGTAGAGTTAGCAAAGTGGCGCATGAACAACTACAGTCCATATACAATTCTCCCTACTTCAACCTGACAAAGCAACATTTGCAAATCAGTCATAAGATAGCCACAAGAACATCCATGGCATAGAAGGAATATCTTTTCAAGCTATAATTAATTTGCATGGTGCAAAAGCCTTTCTACTTTGCTTCATATATATTGCTCTAGCGCAACATGACTTCACTGGCCGAAGTCTGCACCTACTAATAAATAACTTCTATCATGTCTTCAAGAAAGGTTGTATAAATACAGTACATCATTACTGCTTATACAGCTAATATGTATTGCAGTCACAGATTACTACACCAACCGAGGAAGTTTCCAGATTTAACAGCCCATATTATTGGCAAAGTCATGGTGACTAAATGGGGCAGCTATAATTTTTGCTTTGCCAATTTGTTTGTCTGACATTTAAAAGAAAGGTTTTATCTCATCAAAGCAATATAGCAGATTTCGGAGCTATATTAAGGGAAAGGACATATTTAGATATTTTAGGATATTTTCTCAATGTATATGTCAAATACTTATTTCAGAATACATGTCCACTATAATTTTGCAATTACAGCTATTTTCTGAAAGGGCAGTACATGAAAGCTGGGCATATAGGTTTCACAGAAGTAAAATATAACCGGGCAGTTGATGAACATGCTATGAGGTTTAACAAAAAAGTTTATTGAAAACATAAGTTACAATAATAGGCCAAGTACCACCAAAATGTTAATTACTACAAAAAGAATCAAAACCAGTGGATGGGCCTTTAATAAAAAAAAAAGCATGATCAAAGTAACATTTTAACTATAATTTATAGGCAGCGCCGGATTCGCTGGGCGGGCGCCCCTAGGCCGTGAGCGGTCCTAGCGCCCGCCCGCACTACCACACACCAGCATGCGAGCGCTGGTGCACTGAGCCCCACAGAGCGGCTGGGCGGCATGCCGTCCCCAAAAATGTGCCGCCCTATATGGCCTTGCCACAAATCCAGGCCTGTTTATAGGCAAGGGCCACGATGCCAGCCAAAAGTTGAATTTTGGCTTGTAATTAGACATTGTATTTTAACAAAGAGATGTGAAGGGCAGATCAGGTATTACATGGGACTTTTGTATTCAGGGTGGGTCCTTGCTACATGGTAGAGAAAAAGCAATGTAGGGGACTGATGAAATAGTTGCCCTTCATTCAGACAATCTGTCAAAGCTTGGCCTGGGAAATAGTGGAACCTAAGTTAAGTAGGGTTTAGTAAGTGTTAGGATATACTCAGACAAAGATCACACTAGGTGCGATAGATAGGAGTAGGGCTAGCTAGATAAGCAGCCTTAAGCTCCACCAAGGAGATTTAAGGATTAGAATCCTGGGTGCACAACTGCCCAGTGTAGGAACCAAGCGTGCAGGCATAGGGACTAGAGATGTTTGCCTAGGTTCCACTACAGAGGAATCCCCACAGCTGCGGTTACACTTCAGAGTTAAAATAATCCACTGTTCATTGACTGATCCCGAGGGCCAAAGTGCTGAATCCTTGAAGTTGTATTTGTGAGTATAAGCCTAGCAATTGTTTTCTATGCCTCGTGCTTCATTCTCTAATTACCCCTAAGTCAGGCATGCCCATACTTTACTAATGTGGGGTCTACTTTTAGTGATGTAGTCCCATTATGATCTACATTCATAATACCATTGTTAGCATTCTGTTCCATGGAAAATATTACTTAAATATTATACTGCTTTTTAAATATAGTAATATAAATTAATTTATAAAACAACTATTTCTTATGTAACCTTAACAGAATAAATATCTGAACGAAAAGCATAAAACAGAAGGGTAATTTAGACAAGCTGTTTGTTGACAGTGTCTTGAGATCTACTGATCACCAACTAAAATTCTACTGGTAGATCCTGATCTACCTTTTGGACACCCCTGCGCTTAGTGTATTTATGTTCAGAATTGATCGCATTTTTCTTTCCATTGTAGTCTGCATTGACTACAGAATGCTATCTTCATCATTTCTCTCTCTATTTAACTGATCTTGATCACTGCATCTTGATCACTTGGGTGTGCTGTGAAAAGGATCTAACTTTTACTCATTAATGTTCCTGGTGCCCTGGTACCCTGGCTTTATCAAGAAGATGAGGTCTCTTTCAGTCTCTGGACCTTTAGCACTTCCACCTGCCTTTCAGGTGGGGCACTAAGAGTCACATGGCAATGTACCATTAATGGCACATGAGCAGCTACACATCAAATACATTTCTACATTCTATAAACTCGCAAAGCAAAATGCCTCAATCTATCACAAGATATCCACAAAAAATCATCTATTTTTACCAATGGCAAAAGCTGTTTACTGGCATGTAACATATTAGGTTAAACAGTATGCAAATAATGTGACATAGAAGAAAATCTTGTGACATAGAATGAATATTTTTTCATTTCAGGCGATAATCAATTTGCATAGTGAAAAAGCCTTTCTGCTTTGCTTTATAAATATATTGCTCTAGAACAGCATGACTTCACTGCAAGACTGTAAAACTGAACTGTAGCAATGAGTCCCATTCTGCCTTTATATTTTGTATTGCTGTGGATTTCAAGTAAATTACAATTCGGCCAATGTGTATTTTAATATAAATAATTTTTGTCTGCAATGTAATTCATGTTTGTTATTGTATTAACCTTTTTCAGATGCAGCATCTCAGACATCACTGATACCTTCCAACAATGCAGTTAACCTGGGAGAGAGGGCAACAATCTCCTGTCATATTGGAGCCAAGGATGAACACTGGGTGTATTTTCTCAAGCAGATACCAGGGAATGCTCCACAGCTGATTATAGCTCATCACCATTCAATCACCTCTCCTAGATATGGACCAGGGATATCTACTGACCGTTATACTGCCACCATTAATGCTGCAGCCACTGAGTATCAGTTTATCATTAAGAAGGCAGAGATATCAGACACTGCTCATTATTACTGCGCAAACTGGGTTAAAAGCATATCAGCATTCCACAGTGATAAACAGCTTGACAAAAACACTTCATATCATACAAATGAGATAACAGAATTTTCTCGGAGAGACGGAGGCCCACCGGGTTTTTTCCTGTGTCCCATCGGCCCAGTCCCACCCTGATGCAACCGTTACTGTAGTTTATAAGGATATCATAAGTCACAGAGGAGCTCTGCAACTATATAAAAACCTGAGGATAATGCAATTCTAATAGTCCTTTTAATCTAGTACTGTTATGCAGGGTTGAACTGGTGGGTGCAGGGCCCACAGGGGCAGCTGTCCATGGGCCCCCACTGATCTGCCTGCTGCCCACTACAGGGCCACCGCCACCCACCCTACACCATCCCCTGAGCACACCTAAATTTAAAGTACCATCAGAGCATCAGGGGAGGGAGCGAGGCTCTTCTCTGGGCTGGCGGACCCACTAGGTTTTTTCCCAGTGTCCCGTCGGCCCAGTCCAGCTCTGCTGTTATGAAGTGAAGCTACTTTATGGCCACTGGATTTGCTAGTTAAAGGAACAGTAACACCAAAAAATTTAAGTGTATTAAAGTAATTAAAATATAATTTACTGCTTCCTTGCACTGGTAAAACTGGTGTTTTTGCTTCAGAAACACAACTATAGTTTTTATAAACAAGCTGCTGTGTAGTCAGGGGGACAGACATTCAAGGCTCAGGTTACATAGCAGATGCACTTTGCTGAATCCCATTGTATTCAATTACAGAGTATATCTTCGATCTGCTAAGTAAACTGTGCCGTTTCTCCTTTTTCAGCTTAAATGGCTGCCCCCATGGTCACATAGCAGCTTGTTTATATAAACTATAGTAGTCTTTCTAAAGCAAACACATAACTTTTACCGATGCAGGGCAACAGTACATTATATTTTAAATACTTTAAAATGCTTTTATTTTTTGGTGTTACTGTTCCTTTAAAAAGTTAAAATGAGATAAGCAGTCCTCTCAAAACTAGGCAGAGCCTACAAACAAACTGCTTCCACTGTAAAGTGTTGGAGATATTTACCGGGCCTAATTTTCAAGGGTCATTAAGAAGAAAAACCTAGTTTAGTAAATTTCCTGCCTATTTCATTCAGATCAGATTCAGAACAAAAGTATAAGCTTGTTTATATACATGAAGGCAACTAGATTAGAAGGAAATGTCAGGGCAAGGATCCAGCAGAAATATAAAGAGACTGGTGCACAGTAGAGAGTTGATGTTGGAAGGAAAGGAAAGAAGTCAGACGAGTACCTACTTACCATAGGTTTTTAGAAGAAAAAGTTAAATTAGATGGATATGTGTTTTTTCAACCTAAGTAACTATGTTCATTAATGTTACCTATTCCTGGAAAAACTACTGAAGTAGTAGGCACATTTAGTAACTTAATATTGATATGTTTATAAGTATTCCAATGAAAACACTACTAGTAGTAACATAACAACAAGTGGTTAAAGGAACAGAAACATCAAAATATAAAAGTATGGCTACACAGCAGCATATTTCTAAAAACTATAGTTGTGTTTCTAAAGCAAACATACCAGTTGTCCCAGTGCAGGGAAACAGTACATTATATTTTAATCACTTTAATTTTGTACTGTTAAAAAAGAGCCATCTGACATTGAGGTTATAAATATATTACTATGCATTCTATGCATATTTATTAAACATAAATATGACATTGAGTATATATATTGATATGTTTTGGGGCATGTAACATAGTTTTAGACATAAATAAATATTAAATATAAAAATATGTATTGTATGCATTCCAGGCCATTAAACATTAAGCTGGCACTACTTACAAACTGCCCTTTTGTCCTGGGAGCATTAAACATTACATTGCCACTGCATTTATACAGCTATAAATTAGGTTTGCATACATGAGTTGTGGTTACTGTGAAACGCCCTTTGGAAATACTGCTAGGTGTACTTGCTGATAAATGTGGGGTAAAGCTGTATTACATAGTAAATATATAGCTTTAACCTTACAAGGATGTGGCTAAAGGGATTGTGGTTAAAAGTGGGCATGGTCAAAACATTTGTCACGTGCCACACTTTGGCACATGTCTCTGGATTTCAATAAAAAATCTGGTAACCTTAATTTACTCACCAGCTATTTCGGCTCTATGTTAATTTTTGTTCCCTGAAAACTGCACCTGTATTTAAATAAATGATCAGTAATTCTGTATAGGATGATTGGCCCAGAAAGCCTTCTTGATTTAAATCAGCCACATTGTTCTGCAAAATTAGCTGAATCTGATCCCCAAACCCCTTAAATAGAATAACATTGGCCCTTTAAGATAGGAGAGTGCTGCTTCTATGAGACTGGACTAAACAAGGGCGGGTTAAGTTAAACTTTGTGCCCAGTTCTGCCAAGACAGAAAGACATGTGTTACTTACCGAGAGATACTCTGCACAAAATTCATTTAGAAAAGTAAGAAAACAAAGCAAAGAGAAAACCACATCTGGGAGAATGGCTTTAAGCATAATACAAGGAGAAAAGAATTAAAGTCTGAAAAGAATGCTACAAGGGAATGCTTGGAATAAGAAGAAGGAAATGATGGGAATAAGTAAATGGCACAAGGGAAAGGTGGCATTGGAACTATTATTATTTTATTAACATGTATTTATATAGCGCCAACATATTGCGTAGCACTGTACTAGGGTATGGACTTGTAATGTGCGAGTCACAGAGCACACTGATGAATTGTAATGTGACAACAAAAAAACAGTTGTTAGAGTTAAAGATGGGGTGACGAATGGGGGGAGATTGGGGTCTAAGGGGACAATGGACGATACTGATACATTGTGATAGGGGATGAGTGGAGGAGCTAATGGATTAGTGCACAGGGTCAGAAAAAAAAGATGCTGATGAATTTGTGTGTGGAAGAAGACAGAAATAGATTGCAGCTTGGAGGTATGGAACACACCACTATACAAAATAACATTCATAGAATTAAGCCATATGCTGAATGATTATCGTATTGGCCTTATCCAAATATGTCAGTATCTTCTACTGACACTATAACCCAGTCATGTTTTCTTTCTACCCTGCACTATTTTCTCCTAACTTAGCCCCCAAAAAACCCATTCCTGTATTTTGTCCACCACTCCCTGTTTTCCCCCATGTTTATACCTTACCTTATGAATGTTTTTCTTCCTGACATATTTTCTCATTTACTTTCATTGTCTCTTCATTTTTCCTTTCACTGCTACCTCATCTATTCTTCCTTTAGTTCCTCCTATGCGTTGTATAGTAAGAATGTTGCTATTTCCTTCTCACAGCTGCTGTCCCACCAAAGGCAACTCCAACCACTTATTAAATCTCTACATTTCTCAAAATCCATTCAAGTTCTTTGCTTATAATTCAGTGTGCATGGATTTTATCTCTCCTTTTTTTATTTGCCCTATAAATGCAATATTAGCATTACCAGAAATGGTAAACAAAAATGCTATCACAAAGCAAAAATAGGGCAGTCCCAAACACCCTATTAGGCTCGGTGCTATGCAAATACTGTGGCATAGAAAGACTTTTAATTTCAGCCTGTCATTCATTTGCATTAGTAAACAGAGGCCTTCCTGATTTGCTTTATATATTGCTCTAGCAGAGATCACTTCACTGCAAAAGAGAAAAATATTACACTTGCAATGATGAGTCTAATCATGCCTTCCTATTTGGTACGGCTCTGGATTTTATGTAAACAGCATTAACATCGTCCTGTATTTTATGTAAATGCTCTGTACCTGTAATGTATTTCACATCTTATGTTGGTTTAAATATTTTTAAATGCAGAATCTCAGACATTAAGTTTGACACATTTAAATTATAAAATCTGTGAGAGAGGGCAACTTTCTCCTGTAATGTTGGAGCGAAGTATGGTGCCCGGATACGTTTTTTTAAAGCAGATACCAGGGAACTCTCCATAGTTGATTATTTATTATCACCATTCATTCACCTCTCCTAGATATGGCCTAGCAATATCTACTGACAGTTATACTGCCCCCATTAACAGTGAAGCCCCTGAGTACCATTTTATCATTAAGAAGGTAGAGACAGCAGATACTGCTCCTTATTACATTGTGAAATGGTTTGGGAGTACGTAAGGTTTCCACATTGATAAAGAGCTTGACAAAAACACTAAGGCAGTGATCCCCAATCAGTGGCTTGCAAGCACTTTGCTCACCAAGCCCTTTGATGTTGCTCTCGGTGTATTTTTGTATTTTTGACTTGGACACAAGTTTTGGACACACAAGTTTGGCACTGCCAAACAGAACCACTCCTAGTCTGCCAGTTCACATAGGGGCTATTACAAATTACAGCCCTTGGGAACTTTTACATGCATGTCTTGCTCCATAACTTTTTTATATTTAAATGTGGCTCACGGATTCTATCCAGCGGAGTTCACGGGCAGAATTTGCACGGAGGGGTAAGTAAAGAGTTAGGGGCATTTTCCCGGGGTAGCAGCTAGGCTGGGGGGAGGAGGGAGGGGGTAGGTAGGGGTTTTTAACTTTTGGGTTGAATCCTTTAGTTAATTGATTGGTTGCTATGGAATCGATGTACTATAGGAACTTCTGACTTGACTGCAGAGATTGTGAAAGTTTTTTTTAACTCTTTTGAATTTAATTAATTGACCTATTTTTATTCACTTATGAACTGTGGCGACGTCTATTTGATTTATCATAGTTGATTTTGATACTTGGTGAATTTTAAGGGAATTGTTCCTCTATATTCACAAATGTCTTTTAGATCTGGCCATCCAGTTTTTTATTTTAAAAATTGTATTAATAAAAAGGGCAATAACATTTTTTACTTCCTTCTGCACTGCCTTGAATCTGACACATGATAAGCTCAGTCAGTGGGAGCACTCACTGGTAAACTGAACTGAACTTACACTGAAGGGAGAGATCTTCATAATCTGTTATCAAGCCACAATAAACATTTCTGCAATTGTGGCCTTGTCCTTTTCCCAAAATGGGTACATCCTAGGTAGGCACATCTTCTGCCTTCCCCTAGTTTAAAAAATGTCAGCTTCCATGTAACAGCGAAAAGTCCGTCATAAGGATAGTCCCACCCCTCTTGTTAGCTGAGAGTAAAAGTTTCCACCTACTAACAATGTATTTTGCTTTTATGTGAAAGACTGAGTTGAGCATTTCTGAGCAAAATTCTGTCTCTCACTGCTACAAATGATACACAGCACATTCCCCATGAATTGTTATGGGAAATGGCTAAAAGAGGCTTCCAACTGAAGATTACTGAAAATGGGGACAGAAAGGAAAGACTTGACACTTGGAACTTAATGAAGCATTAGATATTGTACTGTGCAGTTCATGTGTCCTGCACTGTTTTTTGGTAGCTGCTAGAATTATTGGTTGGTAGGAAAAGGTTGGCATTTCACAGAGGGAACAAAACAAAAATACCCCTCCTTCAAGCATTATGCCCCACACACCCAGAAGGATACTATTGTTTCACCTTACCAGAGTACAGACTCTGTTATGCCCCCAAATCCTAAATTACATACATGTCCATATGCATATTGGGAAGTTACGTAGAATTATATTTTATTGCATTATGCATTTTGCAGTTCCTGGATAGAGGACCCCTTTAACCAAATTCCTAGCTTATAACCTATTTATGTCAATAGTATACAAATATTGTGACACAGAAGAAACATCTTTTAATTTCAGCCTTTGTATAGGTAAATAGGGGATTTATCCGTTATACTTTGCTTTATAAATTGATATAGCAAAGCATGACTTCACTATAAAGAGCAGAATTAAAGCAAGGCAATAAGTCCATTCCTGCCAAACTATTGCTTTGGACTGCATGTAAATGATAATTCAGCCTTTTGTTACATTAGATATATTTATGTAACATAGCTATTTTATGTCTTGACTCTCAAATGTAATTCATGAATAATATTGTATTTCATTTTTGAGATGCAGAATCTCAGCTAATATCTCTGTCGCCTTCAAATAATGCCTTAATTATAGGAGAAAGGGCACCATTCAACTATTACATTGGAGCTGAGGATGGTAACCAGGTGCTTCTTCTAAAGCAGATACCAGGAAATTCTGGCGGGAAAAAATTCGCCCTGTTTCACCGTGAAATTTCGCTGCATGACAACATTTTTTTGACGTCCCTAGACTTTAATGGGAGTCGGCAACAATTCGCTAGCGGCAAATTTTTGGCTAAACGAAACGGCTCAAATTCACCCATCCCTAAATGCTGCACATGTGATTATATTTGATCACCATTTATTCACCTGCTCATTATTACTGTGTGAAATAGTTTAGCAGCATATCAGCATGCCACAGTAATAAAGAGTCTGGCAAAAACACTGCATAACAATAATGAATCACACACATACATTTAAAATCCACATTCTTTCTTACAAAATTGTGCCTCTTTGCTTGAAAAAACTTACCCCATAGAAAGGGGTTTACGTTTTGACTAAATAAAAACATTTTCAGAAGTTCTGTGTTTAAGGATATGGTCAAGCACTTCCTTCACCAACAAAATAAATTAAAGATATATAAAAAAAAATTTGCAACTAAAGCCGAGCAACTGCTTCACACAAATCCATGGTTTATGTCTGAACTTTAAGTTGTCTACAGTTCCCACCAATTGCCACTGAAATGAATAAGAAGCAAAATCAGATAGTTTGATGACTGTTTTTGTCTGGGAAGCTAAGTGCCTAAGATCATATACCACTGCCCTAAGGGCTTCATTGACCCCAGTTATCTAGACCACCACCCTAACTTAATGGCCACTGAAACTATACTTCTTTATGAATTTGATTGCTTTGTACCCCTGACAGAGGCTGCTGTCTAAAACATGCTGTCTGTATCTGCTACTACTTATTAAGGTGTTTTGCGCCATTACAATAGTTATTTTTATTACAGGTATTGCATATATTACACAGAAAGGTTGGGACCTGAGGTGTTCCAGATAAGGGATCTTTCCATAAATTGAATTGCCATACCTAAAAAATAATTTAAACATGAAATAAACCCAGCAGTGTAATCTTTCACCTCCACAATACCCTACAACCATTTGGATTGGGAACATTTAACAGATCCAGATAAACTTGAGTTTGGTTTTTGCCCAATATCAGAGCACCAAAGCCATAAGGCCTAACGTTGCCTTGCATATGTTTTCCAACTGATGATTTACATTATTGTCAATAAAAAAACATTTTTAGGAGATTGTAGTTTTTTTTAGTAGGGGTAAATATGCTCTACATCATGTGCCATTACTATGACACTAAAGAGGCTATTCCCTAAATCCTACATGTCCACACTTGGAGAATACCAACCATCTTCCCTTGCTCATTTCCTCCATCTCCCATTACATTCTTTCTGCTCTTTCTGTATTCATCTTAAGAAAGATTACACCATATCTAGAATATAATAATCATACAAACAAACACTTGACGCCTATTTATCATGCTGTGTAAAACATTGGAGAAAAACATCACCAGTGATGTTGCCATAGAATCACCATAATATTGATACTGTACTGAGATCAAGTCATAATGGCTATGATTTAAATCTCCACCACAGTTCCCCAATGTACTTTTTTTTAAAGGGGTTGATCCCCTTTCAACACTTTTTTTCTGTTCAGTTGGTTTCAGATAGTTCACCAGAACTAAAGACATTTTTTCACTTACTGCCTATTAAGTTTCTGTTCTTTCTAGTCTACTATTAAATATTCATTTTCCACCTTCAGCAACTCTGGGAGTGGGTCACCAATTTTGTAAACTAGTGATGTGCAAGTCGACAAAAACTTGACCCACACCTGACCCTAACCTGGCCAATCCATTTATAGACCTATGCCCGACCCACCCAACTCATCATGAAAGAGGGCAGGGTGGGGCAGGCGTATATCTATAAATGGAGGCTTCTGGAGCAGAGTAAGATCGCCATCAGGGAATGCAGAAGAAGAGCTCATACTGGACCCCCCTGTGACCGCATTTGTGTGGTAGTCAGCCCAAACCTACCAGACCCGCAGGTAAACCCAGAGGTCCTGTATGTTTTGAAATCCTGGCAGGGAAGGAGGGACTAAACACTGATGTTACCAATTGTAACAACTTCTCCACAGCTTACAGACAACATGCAGGAACTACATTACCCACTGCACTGTGATGTTCCATTCCTTATTGAAATCACATGTGCAGGGTTGTGGGGTTTGAAGGAAGCAGGCTGAGGACAGATAGCTGCTGATACAAAATAACAGTAGTCAGCCAGCTCAGCAAGGTAGTCAGACACATCAGCAGGAGAGCAGGGGGCTAGGCTTAGGGAACTGTTCCAAACCATAAAAAAACATGAAAAATCTGCATATTTTTTAACTGATGTATATTGCAAAGTTGCTTGAAATTATGTTTACTTTTCTAAAAGCTTAAGTTATGTTTATGTGGCATTCCCCTTTAAACTTTAAACTTCAATTTCGGAAAAAAAAAAAAGTACAAAAATAAAAAATGGAAAGGAATTGAAAAAAGTCTTTATTTCTGGTGAACAAACTGAAAATAAGTGAACTGAAAAGGGTGTTTAGAAGGTGAACAAACCTTTTGATCTGCCAAAAGGGTTATAATCCTCCCACTGTATTTTGATCTCTTCTTTCAATCCCAACTTTCTAACATAGCTGGTACAAAAATTTGGCAGAATAAAAGATAAAATATGAACTTCATAGAATAAGTTGTGTTAAATAAACTGAAAAAGGCAGAAACAGGAGAACTCTCTGACATATAATTTAGGCAATCACAGCTGCAATTGTGACAGAGGAAAACTACACAATTGTGTATATTTACCGCACTCATTCAAAGGTACTTGCATAAACACTTGCAGCCATCCTATCTGTCTAATAAGTAACCTGTAAGTTTGCCTACAGACATCCTGAAGGGGGCAGCAAATCCAGCATTCTTATTGCAAGTCATAAACAGTTTTACCAGAAAGATGAGAAATTACATATAATTATCAGTTGACCTTTCTTACTACTAGCTAAAAGAGAATTGCCAGGATCAGACTAGGCGGGACATCAGGAAAAAACCCAGTGGACCCCACTGGTCCAGACCTGCTATTGCTGCTACATTTTAGTTTTTAAGTGTCCATTTGTAACATGTCTCTACCTTACCAAGTTTAACTGAATATTTCACATTGGGTGCACACATACTGCAGGCTGCATGCATGATGTATGTAATTAGTAAGCTGGGCATTCGCTCATTAGACACATGCGTATGCCCCAACATGCCCCCTATACCTCTGGAGGAGAAATGTTTTTTATGTGATAGATGCCCTTTAACTTCAGTACATTTTCAGTTGTTTTAAATGTAATTGTATGTTGCAAATGTAGTGTCTGCTTAGCTTTTAACTTTCACTGTACTATTGGCCCTGTCTCTTTTAACAATGTGGCATGACACCTAATTAGAGCTTATTAAAAGACCTGGTAAAGACCAGGCTCTTGTTACATTGTTTTAAAAGTCAGAACTAGAAAACAGAAATGTATAAACCAACGCTGCTTTCAACTGCAATTACATTTACAAAAATGTGTTATTAATGTATATTACAAAATTGCTTAGAATGATATTATATAGTATATTATATATTACTTCATTATGCATAAAACATTTTTTTGGGTGGAGGACCCCTTTAAGAACCATCGTCCTACCATATAATATAGGTGTGTTAATAATTTGCAAATATTGTGACGTCTTTTTTCTATGTTCATTTACATAGGTAAATAGGCTGTTTCACCTTCCTGTTTTGCTTTATAAACTGATCTAGCAAAGAATTACTTCATTTTAGAGAGCAGAACTAATGCAAAGCAATGAAGCCATTCCTGCCTATCTACTTTGTATTGCTTTGGATTTCAAGTAAATTATAATGAAGTCTACTGTTACATTATATAAATCATTTATGTGCCTAATGTAATTCATGCCTGATATTGTATTTACATTTTACAGATGCAGAATCTCAGACATTATCTCTGACACCATCAAATAATGCAGTTAATCTAGGAGAGAGGGTAACTCTTAACTGTAATGCCGGAGCTAAGGATGGTTACCATGTGCACCTTCAGAAGCAGATACCAGGGAATGTTCCACAGCTGATTATAGCTCATCACCATTCATTCACCTCTCCTGTATATGGACCAGGGATATCTACTGACCGTTATACTGCCACCGTTAATGCTGCAGCCACTGAGTATCAGTTTATTATTAAGAAGGCAGAGACAGCAGATACTGCTCATTATTACTGTACAAAGTGGATTAGCAGCATATCAGCATGCCACAGTGATAAAGAGTGTGACAAAAACAATGGGTAACAAGAATGAATCTCATACATACAGTGTCAACAGAATGAAGGGCTGGGCATCATGTTAGATCATGTTAGATCAGAACTCAACATGTAATATCATAATGTGAAATACATCTGCCACAAATGTTATGCTCCCACTGAAGTTTGATTTTCTCTTTCATACACAATTTTGTATTCTGAAATAAAGATTTTGGAGAAGTTTTAGCATTACAAGGCTTGCCTCGAAAGGGTTGATATCAAAGATTTATAAGCTAATTTTTGTCCCCCCCCCTGTTTCATCTGCATATAAACATAGCTATCTTACGAAATGGGAGACTAGGCTTGGGCATGAAATCCATATGGAGGATTTGTTGATATTTGACTTAATGCTAAAAGAAGTGTTACCTCTATCAAGCAAAAAGAAACTATACATAAAATACTGATTTTCTGTTACCTTACACTCTCCAGGTTGCATAAGCTTTTTCCTACAGTCTGTCAACTATGTGCGAGAGGCTGAACTACACCAGGTACCCTGTTTCATATATTTTAGTACGGTCCACACATACACTCTCTGTGGTGAGAGGTACAGAGGTTATAAGAACATCTTGCACGTGATAGAATTCAATTGGATATCTTATTACTTTCCTACTAGGGAAACCCTTTGTAGGACTCTCCAAACAAACCCAAAAAATATTTAAACATGTATTAACATATATTAATCTTGTATAAAAAGTTACAAAAAAAAAAGATTTTGGAATAGAAGAGATAAAACAGACTTTAGAGTATTTGTTGTAGTACAGAGAAAAGCAGAAACAGAAGGCTCATACATAAGGGCTCATTTATGAGCAGAGTCGCAATTGTGGTCAAAATGGATACAATTTTTGCATATACTGATGGCACTCATTAATGGTACAGGTATGAGATCTATTATTCGGAATGCTTGGGAACTGGGGTTTTCTGGATCTTTTCATACTTCATCATCATGCCTTAATTATGTGAAAATAAATTTCAACATTAAATAAAGCCAATAATATTGTCACCAAAATGGATTCAGGTAGCTTTATTATGATCAAGTACAAGGTTCTGTTTTATTGCAGAGAGAAAGGAAATCGTTTTTAAAAAGTAGAATAATTTCCTCAAAATTTAGTCTGTGGGAGGTTGCATTCTGTAATTTGTCATTCAGAGCTTTCTGAACTATGCCGGGCAAAATCGTCCTTGAGCCCTAGGCAACCTGCCCAATTAAGTTGGCCCTCCTTGTGCACACACGGCAACAAGTGTGCATGCGCATGGACAAATGCGCACCAGGGATGCCATGCGCATGCATGGAAGAGTGCACATGCCTTCTACACAGCAATTGCTGCCACAGGTGGGGGACACAAGGGCCTGAAGAAGGGGAAGGGAAGACAGCAGAAAAGGTACGTGCCTGGTAGCCCTCTACCTTTGTGACTTAGGCACATGCCTTGTCTGCCTACCCCTAGTTCTGGCCCTGATTTTGGATAAGGGATCTCATAAGTGTCCTTGTGCTAAAACACTGTCCTTTCACTCATGTCAGCACTATAACACAGAGCACACTTTAGTAACATAGTAAGTTAAGTTGAAAAAAGACACATGTCCATCAAGTTCAACCAGATCTAACTGCAAGTTGATCCCGATGAAAGCAAAAAAAAACATTTGAAGCCTTCCTTCTCCAAGATAGCAATTGGACTAGTCCCTGGATCATCTTGTACTATGAGCTATCTTCCATAAACCTGTATTCACTCCATTGCTAAAAAGCCATCCAGCCCCTACTTAAGCTAGTACGACTGATTCAGGGAGAGAATTCCACATCTTCACAGCTCTCAATGTAAAAAACCCCTTCCGAATATTTAGACGGAACCTCCTTTCTTCTAATTGTAATGGGTGACCTTGTGCCAGCTGGAAAGACCACTGGTAAATAAAGCATTAGAGAGATTATTATATGATACCCTTATATATTTATATATAGTTATCATATCACCCCATAAGCACCTCTTCTCCAGCTCAAACAACCCTAATTTGGCCAATCTTTCCTTATAGCTAAGATTTTCCATATCTTTTACCAGCTTAGTTGCCCTTCTCTGCACCCCCTCTAATACAATAATGTCCTGTTTCAGCACCGAAGACCAAAAATGTATGGCATATTCTAGATGGGGCATTACCAATGCTCTATACAGTGGAAGAATAACCCTTCCTCCCATGAATCTATGCCCCTTTTAATACAGCTCAAGATCTTATTTGCCATTGATGCTGTTGACTGACATTGCTTGCTACAGCCAAGTTTATTATCTACAAGGACTCCAAGGTCATTTTCCATTATGGATTTGCCTAGTGCACTCCCATTAAGGGTATAAGTGGCTTGGATATTTTTACATACCAGGTGCACAACTTTACATTTATCAACATTGAATCTCATATGCCACTTAGCTGCCCAGATTGCCAGTTTCTTGAAATCCAGTTGCAAGGATGCTGCATCCTAGATGGAATAAATTGGGCTGCATAGTTGTGGAATCTGCAAACACTAATACAATACTTAAAATACCTTCCCCTTAGTCAGGAGTGCCCATACTTTACTAATGTGAGGTCTACTTTTAGTGATGTTGTCACATTATGATCTACATTCATAAAAGCATTGTTAGCATTATGTTCCATGGAAAATATTACTTAAATATTATATTGATTTATGGGGGAATTTATATTGCTATATTTAACAAACAACTATTTCTTATGTAATTGTCACATAATAAATATCTCAATGAAAAGAATGAATGAGGGTGATATAGACAAGCTGTTTGTTGACAGTTTCTTGAGATCTACTGATCACCAGCTAAAGGTCTACTGGTAGATCCAGATCTACCTTTTGGGCACCCCTGCCCTAAGTCAATAATGAACAAGTTAAATAAAAGTGGACACAATACAGAGCCCTGAGGGGCCCACTCTAAGAACCTAACTTCAAGTAGAGAATATTCCATTTACAACAACCCGATTCTTTAGCCAGTTTCCTATCCATGTGCACACAACTTCATTAAGCCCAACATATTTAGAAAGCTGTCATTTGTAGGGCACTATATCAAACACTTTGGCAAAATCCAAATAGATCACATCTACTGCTCCCCTTGCTGTCCAGCATCTTACTTACCTCATCATAAAAAGCAGCCACATTTGTCTGACATTACATTTTCAATGTAATCCCTTCAAAAAAATTTGCCCACCACAAATGTCAAACTTACTGGCCTATAATTACCAGGCTGAGGATAATTCCTTTTTAAATATTCGAATGACATCAGCTTTCCTCCAATTCATAGGTACAGTACCATACCAGATGAAAGCAAATCTGAGAAAATCAGAAATAGAGGCCAGTCTAAAACTGAACTAAGCTCTCTTAGAAACTGGGGGTATATGCCTTCTGGCCCTGGTGCCTTGTTTACATAAATTTTTATTAAAGCTTTATGAACCATATCCTGAGTCAGCCACTGACTTTTGGGAGCAGATTTATCAAAGGTCGAAGTGAATTAAAAAACTTTGAATTTTGAAGTAATTTTTGGGTACTTCGACCATAGGCTAAATTCGACTCGAATAGAAAATACTTCGACCATCCGAAAAGCGAAGTACTGTCTCTTGACTTCAACGTTTCGCCACCTTAAACCTGCCGAATTGCTATGTTAGCCTATGGGGATATTCTAGAACCTATAGCCAGTATTTGGCTAAGTTTTGAGAAGTCTAAGTATTTATTTGTAAAATCATACGATCGTACGATTAAATCGTATTCGATGTACAATCATATTCGAAGTACGATCGAATGAAAATACTTAAAAATACTTCGACTTCGAATGTCGGACCACCCTATTCGATGGTCAAATTTCAAAGTTTTTTTCACTTCAATATTCGACCGTTGATAAATCTGCCCCTCTGGGTTAGTCTTAGCCCCCCGCAATGTGCTCCTCATTTTCTATCTTTGCCTTCCAGACTGCAGTTTTACAACATTTATTATAGTTGTGTATATTTATTAAATGCAGCTTCTGTCCCCCCCAGACTTGTAGTTTTTAAATGCTTAAAATTTTAAATTCACTCCTATTAACTTCTTTACTTCTATATTAAGCCACATAGGGTGGCTCTTGGTGCTTCTACATTTACTTCTTAAGGGAATAAAATGAAAAAACAGAAATGTCAATTTTACTCATAGGGCTGGAAATAACGCTATACTAACTGTTTTGACAGTTTTGAGTGCAATTTGTCCAGGCTGTAAAAATGTGCAAGTGCAAATGTGCTTGTTTTAATGTACCTTACACAGACACGGCCATATTTATGCTGGAATTGTGCGGAAAGCACTGCATTTGGGTAAAAAGTCATGAGAATTTATGTATAAAAACATGACAAATTGTGCCCAAATTGCATATTGCTCTCGATTTTCATAAATGAGCCCTATAGTATAAAATCTTGCAAACAAAAGCAATTTTACTCAACTTAATTATTTCTTCCTTCCTATCACCTGCTTACTATTCTGCTGTATTTCATGCCTGTATTTTTTTTTATATTCATTTCTCCCAAATACCCTACTAAATACCCTCCTTTCATCTTCCTTGTTGCTACTTTTAGAAAAGGTTATAATAAAAGACAGGAGTGCCCATTCTTTACTAATGCAGGGGTCTACTTTTAGTGATGTTGTCCTGTTATGATCTACATCCATAATATCACTGTTATCATTCTGTTCCATGGAAAATATTACGTAAATGTTATACTGATTTTTAAATATAGTAACATAAATTCTCTTATAAAACAACTATTTCTTATGTAACCCTTATCAGAAGGGTAATTTAGCCAAGCTGTTTGTTGACAGTGTCTTGAGATCTACTGATTGCCAATTAAAGGTCTACTGGTAGATCCCGATCTACCTTTTGGACAGAAAACCAGACAAAAGAAATGTAGACAACAGTCAGTACGAAGTGTGCTGATAGCACATGTAAGCAACTACATTGAAATTAATTTCTTTATTTTTTAATTTTACATAGCAAAAGGATGGTTTGTCCCTTATTGATTGAAGATGGCTGCAAAAAGGACCTTCCTGCAAATTACTCATATACATATTTCATATACCAAACAAATGTCTGTTTTCTAGAACAGGAATTTAACATATGAGACGTAAAAATGGGTCCCCATGCTGTTTAGGGTGGGTATGCAAATATTGCAACATAGAAAACACATCTTTTAATTTTAGGCTGTTGTCAATTTACATAGGAAAATATGGCATTAAACCTTTCTGTTTTGCTTTATATACTGATCTAGCAAAGCATGACTTCACTGTAGAGAAGAGAACTAAACCGAGGCAATGAGTCCATTCCTGCCTATCTATCTTTTATTGCTTTGGATTTCAAGTAAATTACAAATAACCCTTTTAGTACATTATGTAACTTATTTTTGTATATAATGCAATCCATGCCTAATATTGCATTTACATTTTTCAGATGCAGAATCTCAGACATTATCTCTGTCACCTTCAAATTATGCAGTTAATCTGGGAGAAAAAGCAACATTCAACTGTCATATTGGAGCTAAGGATGATTACCAGGTGGTTCTTCTAAAGCAGATACCAGGAAATGCTCCACAGCTGATTGTATTTCATCACCATTCATTCACCTCTCCTAGATATGGACCAGGGATATCTACTGACCGTTATACTGCCACCATTAATGCCGCAGCCACTGAGTATCAGTTTATTATTAAGAAGGCAGATACAGCAGACACTGTTCATTATTACTGTATGAAATGGGTTAGCAGCATATCAGCATGCCACAGTGATAAAGAGTCTGACAAAAACACTGCATAACAAGAATGAATCATTCACATACATTGTCAACATTGCTGGTAAATGTAATATTTTACAGAAATGTAGATAAATGTAGTTAAATTTTCAGCAAAATATATATATATATAGAGGTGCAAAAAAAACCCTAAAGTTGCCCCTACACAGAGCAACCAAAAAATCACTTGTAATATATAATAGGTTTGCATGCTCAAAGAAAAAAATCAACTGAACCCAGGTGGTATCAGGAAAATCTTTTTACTATTTAAAATATAATTTTTTAATTAACAAACAGTATTGTAATTGCCAAATGATATTTTTAATACCACCTGGATTCATGATTGATTTTTTTCTTTGAGTGTGCAAACCTATTATATATTACAAATGTAATATTTTAGTATGGATGCAGATTTCTGTACTTTAATCTAGTATATATAAAATTCTTTCTTACAATATCCTACATCTTTGCTTGAACACACTCAGCTCATAGAAGGCTGATCAGGTTTTCACTAAATTAAAACATTTTCAGAAGTTCAAACCCCCTTTGCTATCAAGGAAAAGGTCAAGCACTTCCTTTACAACAAAAACATGAAAGTTTTATATAAGCTGATCACCCAAGCAACGCACCACCTATTACATTGAATGTTTACAAAACACATTGCTTAAGGGCCTATATTTGTGCACATCCCTCGGAGGCAGAAGGCTGCACCTACTATAAATCATAATTCTTTTTTGGCTATCATATTAAAGATGTTTTGTGTAGATAACTGCATTTATTTTACACAGATAATATAAGGTGGGGTCACAGATCACTGCATGAACTCAATTGATGAAGTTGGTGACTCATGGGGACAGCTGCTATTCTGTACTTTGCCAATTGTTTGTCCAGTATTTAAAACATTGACAAAGTTGTTACATATTTATATTAGAAGATGATGGACAGGAATAACTTGCTTCATACACAAAGGGGCCGATTCATCAAGAGTCGAATATCGAGGGTTAATTAACCCTCGATATTCGACTGGGAACTAAAATCGTTCGACTTCGAATATTGAAGTCGAACGATTTTGCGCAAATCCTGCGATCGATCGAAGGATTAAATCCTTCGAATCGAACGATTCGAAGGATTTTAATCCAACGATCGAAGGAAAATCCTTCGATCAAAAAATCACAGGCAAGCCTATGGGGACCTTCCCCATAGGCTAACATTGATTTCGGTAGGTTTTATCTACCGAAGTAGGTGGTCGAAGTATTTTTTAAAGAGACAGTACTTCGATTATCGAATGGTCGAATAGTCGAACGATTTTTACTTCGAATCGTTCGAATCGTTCGAATTCGATCGAATTTAACCAATTCGATGGTCGAAGTACCCAAAAAATACTTCGAAATTCAAATTTTTTTACATTCGAATTCTTCACTCGAATTTTGTAAATCTGCCCCATAGTCTGCCATGCATAGCAAGCCTACTTCTGAATTCATGGTAGAAGCATCCTTGCACAAAGTTCTACCATTTTTGTGTAAGGTATTCTATTATCTGCAAAACCATTTATCCAGAAAGCTCCAAAGTACAGGAAGACCATCTCCCATAGACTCCTTTTAATCCAATAATTTGAATTTTTAAAAATGATTTCCTTTTTCTCTGGAGTAATAAAATAAAATAATTAATCCTTGCAGGCATCCAAACAATCCTATTGGGTTTAATTAATGTTTAGATTATTTTTAAATAGACAAGTTATGGAGATCCAAATTACAGAAAGATCCCTTATTAAACATCCCCAGGTCCCCAGCATTCTAGATAACATGTCCCATATCTGTACAGCTAATTTCCAAAGGGGAATACGTAAAAGCAATAAATATTATTTCTACTACTTATTTATCAAAAGAGAGGCTGACCATGGTGTGTCCAACCTTGTGTAAAACCTGTGGGTTCAGGCCAAAAAATGAGCCTCCAATTTGGGTGTGGGTCACCACTTTCCAGCCGCTGCACACATCATTTTTCATTGGTGTTGTCAGAATTATGGCACTTCCAGCTGCATGTGACTTAGGTGTGTCTATCAGGGGTCACTCAGTCTCTTACACAACTTGCACACAGGTTAAACTAGCACAACAACACCCTAAAACCCAACCAACACCCCCAAAACTTATACAAAACTTGATGCCACCACTTACTCCACACTACTCCAGCAATGAAACATCATAGGCAAACTTATTACATTTTATATTTAATATTACAAAAGGTATAACAGTGCTTTTATACTAAAAGATGTTATCAGCCAGGGCTTGGAGCTAGGCATCACAGGCTGTGACTCCTTTACACATGGCTGATTCCAAACCTTAGTGAAGAGAGGCCTGTTACTAATCTAATTTTGGCAGAAATATTTTATCATGGCAGAAATGTTTTATCATGATATATTGGCCTGTTTTATTGACTTTTACAGGCCTTTATCATGACAGGTGAGCTTTGACTGTACTATAAAAAGCAGGGACTGCGAGCTGCGGGCATAATCTGGACTGTCCCACAGGAAACAGAACTGTTAGGAGGTATGCTTTTAGTCCTTTAGCTAAATCTAATTGTGTCCATAGGTACATTGTAGTAAATTCAAATCCTATAATACATGGAACATTTTATTCATGTAGTTCATTATAAGGACCTTGAAGACTGAATCAGAAGATCATATACTGTATGCTGGAAGCTGCGCAAAGGGCCTATCATTGGTTGCTCTTGAAAAAATAACATTGATAACATTGCCTGTCAAATATTACAACACCATTTAACATTTTATTATATACTGTATTATAGACTCTACTGGGGTAATGTAATTACAAGTCAAACATATGCCAATAACTAGTAACCCATAACAATCAAATCGAGACCAGTAAATGCTACCTGCTTATCAGATTGGTTCTATGGGTTACTAGACATGTATACTGAACTTTTTTTATATCTATGTAAGCAGAAATATCAGAGACAAACATTACCTAAAGGCAACTTTTAAAGGCGAAGGAAACCCTGTAGAAAAAAACCCTGTACCCACCACCCACGTATACCCCCCCTCTCCTCCCCCAGGCTAACTGCCCCCCCAGGGAAATGCCCCATACTTTATACTGACCCCTCGTTGCAGATTCTGGCAGCATACTTCGCGGCAGACATCTTTCGGAGCTTCGGTAAGCAGACTGGAAGATTGGCAATCTCCGTCAATTTCGGCGCATGCACAGTTGTCGGTAGCCGGCAAATTGCTCTAACTGCACAAGCGCCGACATACCAATCTCACAGTCTGCTTACCGAGGACCCCGGAAGATGGATGCTGTGAAGTCCGCTGCCAGAATCTGCGACTAGGGGTAGGTATAAAGTATGGGACATTTCCCTGGGAGGGCAGTTAGCCTTGGGGGGTGGAGTGAGTGGGTCTACATGGGGTGGGAGGTATGGGTTTTTATTCTACAGGGTTGAATTCCAGGCAATTAGTTCAAAGTGAAAAGAGTTCATTGTGTCCACAGCCTGATACAATAAACTCTTCACTTTGAACTAATTGCCTGGTGGAAGTTTGCCTTCATTGAGTGCCTGCTCCAAAGACTTTTCGGATTGTCCGCTCCCCGTGCAGAGGGCTCAGGGCACTGCACCTGGGCCTTTTCCCTCTTGTGGTGAGCAATCACTTTCTACCTGGAAGACCCTAACTTCAGACTTATGATTGATATTGTTCAACTTTTCTGAGGGGTTTTGAAAAAACCTGCAGACAATTTAATTTACCCTGCGAAGAGTGGGCAAATTTCCTGACCCCAGGGCTTAAGAGCAAACCTCTGGAAGTTTTTGCACACCTTTCACCAGAATATGATGGGGACTATGATGAAATTAAAAAAGCTTTATTTAGACACTTTAATATCACCCCAGAGGTACACCGCAAGAAATTCTACAGCGTGGACCCAATGACAGCTACACGGATGTGATTGGGAGACTGAGAATCACCTTTCATTAGTGGGTGCAGGGGTTTACAGAATTAGAGGACGTGATGATACTGGACCAGTTCCTGTGTATCTGTTCAGTGAAAGTTCAGCAAATTGCCCTGGACCGGGAGCCGAAAGCTGCAGGTCAAGCAGCATAGACCGCAGACGCATATACTGCCAACAGGATGCCAGCATACAGGAAGGGACAAACCCTACAGAGATCCCCAAGCAGGAAGGAGCATCATACAGGGGCTTCAACCCAGCACACCAAGTCTTCTTTTGGGTGGCCTAATGTCAACATGTATCGTGGAGCTACCTGCAAATATTTTTCCTGCGTCCACTGGGTACAGTGATGGTATCTTGGGGCCAGGTATAGCTCTAGTACCAGAACCAGTACTGGGAGGGGGCATGTAGTCAAGGTCCAGGAAGGACTGCTGACAGTACCAGTGCCAGTTGTTGTCCCCAAGGCAGCTAACAACAAGACAGTTTGCCCAGAGGTGCAGGACATGTGGGTAGAGCCCAATACTTTATGCCAGTCTAGGACTGAGCAGGTCAATGGAGACCAAGAGGGCATAAAAGGGGTAGAAGGTTGCCAATCTGTGTGCAAGTCTAGGCCCAGGGAATGGAGGACTAGGGCAGGCAAAAGCATCCTACAGGCACTGGGGAAACAGAAGAGAACCAAGTGGGAAAAAAAGGCCAGGGACCACAGGTGAGCAGTTACTGTTTGTGGCTTAGCACCCAAACCGGCACCCCCATGCAGTGACCGCACTAACTAACATGGGTGGGTAAAAAGTGTACCCAAGTTTTACCACAACAGTCCCTTGGATCATGCAGATATTGATCCCAGAGAAAGAGATTTAAGGCCTAGAAGGTAAAATAATCTCTAAGATTGTTCAGTAAGGATGCATTTTGGTATTGACCCAGATTTGTGTAATGGATTAACGTACCCTGCTAGTGCAAAGGTTGGTTTTTGGCTTGTGGGCCTTAAAACTTTGTGCACTCTTGAAGGGGGAGGTGTCATGCCAGGGCAGTATTGCTCTGGCATCATATGAGTTAACACAGGCTCGCAAAGAGACCCTTGATTGCATATCCCATCAGTGGAAAGGTAACATCCATATCTGCCTTCTGAGACAATTTGGAGTCCCACCATTTGGCCACGGAAGCTGGGCCAGTCAGTTCTTTGATCAATTGATCAAACATGAGGTCACATGCTTCCTAATGATACCAAACAGGGCCAGCCTATACCTATCAGTTAAGATGGATGGTTCCTGGGGGACTGGAATGTGAGACCACTTATAATATTGGGAACTGGCAATATTATATTGGGGAATCTTGCCTGAACCCCCCTACAGGGGGTTGTGAATGACAGGTTCCTGGGCACACCTACCTCATGCATAAGGTAATGAGGGGAATGTCCTAGCAGGCAATAAAAAGGTGATAGACCCAGTACCCCATGACATGCAAGGAGGCTCCATACCCGTGGTTTCCTAACTTGCCTCAGAGGACACAACAGGAAATTCTAAACTTGGTAAAGTACATAGGGGTTTCTTAGTGTTTTTACTCCCTTTTATTTTATGTACTGTTTTTGCAATTCCATGTCTTCTTTGTAATATATTATTTTAAATACATGCACTGTTATGAATAATATTAAGAATAATACATTGCAATACCTTTGTCCTAGTGCTCTAACAAACTCATCACCCATATGAATGCTTGTGCCTAAGTGTATGAACTCTTTGAATGTGTGGAAAGGGAAAGTTGCCTATGTATATGTTGAATAACTAGTACGGCTAGCAAGAAAGAGTGTTTGAATGTAAAATAACCCTTTGGCTGCTGGATTCTTGTTGAACTAGTAGGATCTTACCCTGACTAACTACCATAGGAGAGAGTGTTTGATGCAGTAGTGTAAGTTATTACCTGTTATAGAGGGCAGGGGAGTAGTCACATTAGGTTTCGTCATGTTAATAATAGATGGTGGCAGCAAATTCATTTTGTGAGTGTTGGTATGTTTTGGGGTGTCTGATGTTAGTCTAACCTGTGTGTAAGGTGATTGAGAGACGGAGTGTAACCCCTTTTAGCCAAACCCAAGAGTTATGTGTGGTTGAGCATCCAGTTTTCGTGACACCTCCATAAAAGTTAAAAAAAAAAGAAATACATTGGTGCCTGGGACCTCTATAAAAGTTTAAAAAAAAATTATTGGTGGTAGGGGCCTATAGCGTATTAAAGTAATAAATTAGGTGGTTTAATAAAATAAAAAAAACTCATTGGTCTTCAGTAGAACTGAACTCATCGTCTCCTTTAGTTGCTTCAGGACTTCAGCTTCGGCTCCTTTCATAGCTTTGCATCTTTTCAACGCTTCAGGACTTCAACTTCGGCTCCTTTCGTGGCTTTGGGTCTTTTCGCTTCTTTGGGACTTCAGCTATTCGGGACTTCGGCTATTCAGTACTTCGGCTCTTCTGGACACAGCCGGTACAAGAGTACCCCCTGAGCCCTCCTAATGGTGGCCCTGTACCACATAAGATCTAAGAAAGTTTGTCTCTGGTAAGTATATGGAGATAATTACAGAAATGTATGGTAGAACTTGTGAACTACTTTGAGTGTTAGCATAATTCGTTCAAATTTCATCCTGAAAAATAGCGGAAGCCAATGTACTGACAGAGACTGACAGACTGCATAGGACAGGGGACGTGCCTTTTTTATAGGGATGCACTGAATCCAGGATTCGGTTCGGGATTCGCCCAGGATTCGCCTTTTTCAGCAGGATTCGGATTCAGCCGAATCCTTCTGCCCGGCCGAACCGAATCCGAATCCTAATTTGCATATGCAAATTAGGGGTGGGGAGGGAAATTGCATGACTTTTTTTTAAAAAACAAGGAAGTAAAAAATGTTCCCCCTTCCCACCACTAATTTGCATATGCAAATTAGGGTTCAGATTCGGTTCGGCCAAATCTTTCACATAGGATTCAGGGGTTCGGCCGAATCCAAAATAGTGGATTCGGTGCATCCCTACTTTTTTATGCACTGAAGAGGTGACAATCTCTGAAAGGGAAAGTAAATTAACAGTTACATTAACCAATATGTGATATGATAAGAGAGTGAATCTGAATTTTGGTGGTGTGTTGGTGGGGAAAGACAACCATTTCTGTCATAGAGATGTTTAATTTAGGCTAGTGTTGGAACCCAGATTAATAGATCTGGGGTGGAATTATAAGAGAAGAGGTAAATTTGAGTATTGTTCCCAGGTTATATTGGAAACCATATGAATTTGTTTGCCAAGGGGTGATGTATACAAATAAAAAATAAGAGGTCTAGGACCAAGCCTTGAGGAATCCCAACAAAAAAAGTTGAGAGAAGGTGATTCTCCATTGTAAAAGACACTGAAAGAACAAATTGAAAAAAACAGAGCAGGACAGTACAACACAATGGAGAGAAGGTGAGGATGATCAGTGATGCCAAAAACTGCAGAGAGATTATGACTCCTTAATGTTTTTTATATTTTACTATAGCTTGGTGACATGCTTAAAAGACACAGCTGCAGCAAACCACACTCCTTGATGGGAGGCAAGTACTAAACAAACTGAACATAGGTTATAAATGTCCTTTTCAGGCCATCTTCATTCAGACCCAGGATAAGGTAAGAAAATAAACAAAGAAATAATAATATTAAAGCAATAAAAATCTATGCTTAAATTTACTTATTGTTATCAAAATTACAACTAGTAGGGGGAAAGATGAGCGACACCAGGGTGAAAGCTTTGTGTATAATTACTGAATAATTACTGGTTAGTTCATTATATTACTTAGCCATTAGCATGTTACTGGGCCCCACAATAAAATCATTTTAGGGCCCTCGAAGATCTGAATTTGAACAAAAAACATATATAAAAAGTTTTTTTCAAGTCAGTGTCCTACTAGGACCCCTACACCTTCTAGGCCCCAGAGCAATAGCAAAGTCTGCTTGCTCTGTAGTTACAGCCCCGTGCTCATCCAAAGACTAATGCAGGCTATAAAAAATATTTTAGAATTTCAAAAAATTACAGTGAATATGCTACCTTTTGAAAACTGAATATTAGATTCTGGTGGAATATCAAAATTTTCTCAAAATTCAGTTCCAGTTTTTTCCAATAGAGTTTTTCACATGATAAACAGGGAGACGAGTTTTTCTAAAATGAATTGTGTCTCAAATTTAATTTTCAAACTGAATAGGGCCCATTGAATGACAACAGTCAAGAAACATAATACATACTTTGTGGCTTGGGTTCCTACAAGCATAGCTTATTTGTTTAGTGATTCATAGAGATTGACTCATAGTGTATGTCTTCAGCCAAAGTAGCAAACTGATTGTTACAGGTAAGATTTTGTCAAATAAAAATGTATACCTGTATATATGTTTATAAATTATCATACTTAAGATATTGTTACAAAAATATTTGATCTAACAATTCTTTCATTAAATAATATTTTAAGGGGAAAAAATCTCAGCTGCCAATGCCAGTAACACACAATAGAAAAGATAATCTTTATTACACAATATAATAATCATTTATGTTGGATTAAGATTTTAGCCAAAATGTTATTCAAACATCCTTAGATGTTATAGCAAAATTCATCTTCAATCAGAATTTCATTATACAAGCTAAGAGGTAAGGGATTTTGAGTGGCAACCAATTAACAATTGGCTGCTGTGTGGGTTTTCAGTGAAAGGAGCAAACTCGTTGTTACAGGTAAGATTTTGTATTTTTGTTTCTGTTTAGATATTGTTACAAAAATATTTATCCGAAAGTACTTTACCTTAAATTAAAAAATCTCAACTACCAAGGTACAATGGAAAATGTAATCTTTATTACACAATATAACACATACTTTATAAAATGTCCACAAGTATCTTGTAAATTTAATAGATTCTCCCTTTTTTGTTTGGATTCAAATTTTGGACATAAAACTATTTAAATATCCATGTTATAGCAAAGTTTATCACCAATTAGAATGTCATTATATAAGCGAAGAGGTAAGGGATTTTGGGTAGTATCCAGTAGACAATGGGATGCTGTGTGGGTTTTCAGTGAAATGAGTAAACTCATTGTTACAGGTAAGAATGCAATGTATGTAGATCTATATTTCATTACATAATAATTTTCATATTATATTTTAGCCATTATCCAAAAGAGAATATTTCTTTCCAAATGAAGTCTTGTACATTTTTAAATTCATTCTTCTGTGTGTATGTAATAGCAGTGGGTTTTTTTAATTGGGAAAATAACATGGTATATTTTTCTGAGAGAAAAGAATATTCTTCATATTAAACAACTTTAAAAGGATGAATAAAGGTAGATATTTTGAAGCAGTTTCTAAAAATGTTTGGGGATTTTTTTTTCCTCCACTGTGGGAAATGTGAATTAAAGGTAGAAGCAATAAACTCATTATAACAGGTACCATAATATAATCTCTATACAAATTACCCTTTTAATGTAATGGCACTTATTTCTCGATTCATTTTATTACTGGAGTTTTATCTCTATACAAATCACCCTTTTAATTTAATGGCACTTATTTCTCAATTCATTATAATACTGGAGATTTATATATTTGTATTTTAGCTTTGTTTTTACCCTAATATAAGCTTTTATACAGAAAGGTGGAGCAAAGTCTACATTTTCAGCTTCACATTTACAGATTCTACAAAATGAGTTTTTATCTAATATAATATAAACTATATATATGTTTTCAAAGTATTGCAATAAACTAAATTAGGACATTGGCGTTACAGTCAGGAGTTATCACAAATGTTCATGATTATTGTAGAGTGCATTGTCATAAAATTATTTCACGAAAGATGCTTATAACCTTGTAGTTTGAAAACAAAGGATTTTTTAAGATGATATAAGTCATGCTACAGTATGCATTGGAATTTGCTGACTGTACTAGGGGTTTTTAGACAGGAAACAATGTAAGGTGACCATCTGTGTTTGTCTTCAGTCAAAGGAGCAAACTTATTGTTACAGGTAAGAAATAAAAATAATTCTTTGTTTAGAGCTGTCTAGTGATTAAATGCATACAAAATGTTTTCTTTTATGCCAGTTTATTAAACCGTACAGGTTACTTGTTGTTGTATGACATTTATTTCAAGATGTTTGCTTTTAGTAATTTTAAAATGCAGCATTGTTTTACATTGTTTTACGTGTTGTTACATGAATAGTATAAATTCATAGAAAGATAAATAGAGTTTATGGGACCTTAAAAGTTGCAGGAAAAAACTGAAATCTGAGATCTGACCTTATATGGTTAAACTTAACATTTTGCAATAAGTTGTGGCAACATGTATTGTATTTTGCTGCCATGCGTAAATATAGATCAATGATATGGCTGTTACATCAACAATATTTTGTAGATATTATTAAGTCTTCCTGAGAATGACACATTCTTTATGAATCCTAGCTTTGTGATTCATAGATCAGTATATTGTGTAGGGCAACAAAAGTTGATCATCATTTAGTTATTTAAAAAATGAGATACAAAACAATACAATAATTTTAATTTCTTAGCATTGTCATTTTTACTGGTACAGATAACTAAAAGTCATGATTTTTATTGTATTAAAGACCTCACAATAAAGAATTGTTGTATTTATTCATTGCAATAACATCACATATATACATGTTTTGTATTTTCAGGAGGGGCATGTGATATATATCGGTATACATAACACTCTTTATTTATATAAAAGTGTAGACAGTGGAAAATATATGCAAGTTATTCAAAAGTATTGAATAACAGTGTTGAATAACAGTGTTAAGATAACATATAGGTCATTATGATGGTATGAGAGAGAACAAGTATGGCCTGTTGATATGTGTAATTTTAAGAAATTATAATTTCTTATAAATTGTTTATGAAGCATACAAGATGGTTTTATAGATTAGAACTCAATGTGACAAATATGATTTCTAGATTTTTAACATTACTTTTTCTCTAACTTTCCTTCTAAGTGGATAAATTCCCTGAACCTGCCCTCCTGGTGTTTCCACCATACAATGACGATAATGAAAGTAAGGACAGCTCTACTTTGACTTGTCACATCAGCAAACTTGAAGTAAGCCTGGTCAACGTTAATTGGCTTATAGATGGCACAACAGTTCAAGATGGAGTCACAACAAGTAACCCTGTCCGGGAATCTGACAACACTTTCAGCATGAGCAGTTACTTGACCCTGTCATCAAAAGATATCAACAAAGACAGATTGTATTCATGCATGATCAAGCAAGAAGGTTCTTCTGCCTTCATATCTAAAGGTGTAAAGTTATCACAGTGTTAATGCACTTTGCACTTCTCATCAATCCTTGAAACATGTTATATTCTTCTTACTGTTTAAAAAGCCAGAATTAACAAACTTCTTCTTGTACACTCATGAAGTACTTAAGGGATTGAACAGCAAAATGTTCTTCTATTTTCTGCTTACTATCAAATAAAATTGCTTTTCATTCATTATTTTCATCATCTGAAACTCTGTAAAACTAGAAAATGTTTTGTTTATTAACTCTATGTATATTAGTCTTAAGATCTAATGCTTTTGTCATATTCACACTGTTTTGGCTAAATGTCCACAGCATAAAATATATACATCTTCTGTTCAACAGGGTTTTTTAAACACCAATAAAAAGCATACTTCAACTAAGTTTCATATCTCTGTTTATTGGAATATTAATATGGTGAATGTTGTATCTGGGTTTTAAACTAATAACTCTAATAGTAATAAGCAAGCAAAAAAAGAAAAAGGCCAACAAACTTGTAATAAAATTCTGTATTGTAGCTACTCACATTCTGTACTCAGCAACTAAGTATTTTATTCTTATGTAGCAGTATCTTCTATTCTAACCCCTTTATCTAAAATATATCTAAAGCATAGCAACAAACAAAGTCAATATCTCACACATTACAAGAATTAGGAGGTATTAACATGGGTTATCATTTGTTTTTCTAAATTTTTTTGTGCATAGCGTATGTTTTAGTTTCTTAGCTAGTTCTAAAATTTCAGCATACTTAAATACAACACTGTAAATGGAAAGTTAAAATCATATTTTATATTACTCTGCTGGAACAAATACTACAGTAAAAACCTGAAACAACCACTGGCTCAACAATAGCAGAAGGGAAAGCAAATGTTATATTGTTAGGGCTGCAATGCAGTCTAACATGTGGCTGTAAATCTTAAACCCTTCCACTAGAATAAGAGAGCAAGCCTGTCAATATTTCAGTATATCATATTAACAAAAGTGTTTCCCATTACAAATGAAGTAAAAAGCAGGGGCTAGGGGGCATTTATGTATTTTCTCTTTTTTCTGCTTTATTTATTTTATGTCTAGGACTTTTAGCTCATGGTTATGTATATTTGTAATTTACTCATAAATTGACACAGATTACATATCACAGGAATGCTGAATCTCTTTATCCCAGGCCTCACATTTTATCTTAGGGACAGCCTTCGCAGATTTGAAACAATATTCTAATAATTACTGTTATATCAGATTCTCGATGTTAAACCAGAATGATTACAACATTTTGCTACTTTAGATCTCTGAGGGGAATTACTTGCAGATACTGCCATGTATAGGTAGCAAGCTCAGAAAAAAGGAAAATCTTAAACCTACTGTGAACATGCTGATATTGGCAAATTAGTCATTATTACGGTTTAAGATCGGCAATAACACAGTTCAGTTACTGTTGAGAATCATGTCCATATTCTAAACCTTTTTTTTTAAATGTATCTTTAATCACAAAACATGTGGTTATCATTTGTTTTTCTAAACCTTTTTCATGCAACACTGTAAAGAGAGTTAAAATCATACTTTATAGTAAAACCTTGGAACAACCACTGGCACAACAATAGCAGAAGTCATATTGTAGGACTGCAATGCAGTCTAACATGTGGCCATACATCTTATATCATTCCGCTTGAACAGGGCTGTCCAATTGATGACCCACAGGTCACATACAGCCTGCGACCCCCTTTCTGTGACCCCCGCATGAAAGCCTGCCTGCTGTGATTTCTTCCCTTCTGTAAACTTTAAAAGGTATCAGAGATTAACTGGCCCGTGCATTGTTTAAACTTTAAATTCAGCACTACAATACTGCATTGTTCACACCTGTAATCCCCCCTGCACTGTTCACACCTGTATCAGATCTATTGTTCACACCCCTAATCCCGTGTATTGTTCACATCTCAGACCCAGACTAAAAGTACCCACATTGTTCATCTGTTCACACCTCAGACAAATTGCTGGAGGTACAGTTGTTAGGGGCACCTAAAGTGTTTAATCATGTGCTGGGGAGTGTTATCTACAGGGGAGCAGGCAGCATATGTATTTAAGGGTATAGTTATGGTATATTTAAGGGTATGACTTACATTTTTCACATATGAGTGATGAATGATATTCCTGCAGAGATGGTTGGATGGTTAGTTTTTTTGGTTTTGTTACCACCATAAATGTGGACATGGTCTTACAATTTCTTGAGATAACATGGGGGTGGTTTAAATGGCTGTGTTTAAAGGAGAATTCAAACCTTTAAGAAAAAAACTCTTACTGGATAATGAGTTTCTGGATAACGGAACCCATGCCTGTACATTCAAAAAAATACACAAGAACTTAAGAAATGCAAAGGAGAAGAGAACTCTAGTAGTATATTTTACTGCTATTGCAGAAGTTATCAGATCACTGACCTTAGAAAACATCTTCAAAGCTTGAAACTGTGCAGTTTGACTTTAGATAAGAAGACTTTAGGTTCTCAAATGAAAATGCATGATTGTACGTACATTTTAATACATATACAATTGTAGTGTCTTATTTTTGTTGTTATTATTATTATTATTTTAGCACCTGGTCTATAAAAGCATCTATCTTTTCCTGGTGGCAATGAAGAAAATGGTTGGGCATTATGAATCCACCTTTTTTTGTTTGTTTGTGTTTTAAAAGTTCTCGTATAGTGAGGGATTTATAAAAGGTTTGCTTTTGCTTAATTTGCTTGATGCAGTACTAATAGCAGACGCCAAGAAGATATGCTCTTGTTTATATTTGAGCAATGGTTTTTTCCAAATAAAATACAGCATAGACTTTGGTAGCTAGTTTTTAAGAATTAACATTATAGGGGCAATACCATCAGAAAACATCAACAGTTTTTCTGATTTGTAAAGATTTTCATCCAAGTTTCTAATTACTCAAATACACAAAAGAAGAAAGTATTATTGTGCATAGCTTATTTATTATTTGTTAGTAAAAAGTTGAGAATATATTGATTTTCCTTTTCTGTATTCCTCAATTTTCTGAGAAGGGTTTCTGTTTAAAGCATCCCTAAGCAGCCTGTCTTACTGGTTCTACACCATCTCCTATTTCTATATTTAATCCTATTACAGAAGCCAGAGAGCCATGATCTGCAGTCAGGGATTGTGACAAGATGTCACGGGGTGCATATATGGTAGAGACAACTCTGTGGGTCTTTTCAAAGCATTTTATACAGGTATATACTTTGCTAATAGCCCAATTCTAGAGGAAATTGTTATGGTATAGGAGGAGACCTATACAATCTGTTCTAAGATGTCGCTTACCTAGGCTCAAAACATAAACATCATTGCTGACATCTATCAGCTAGTCCTCTCATATCTTATCTATTCATTATTTATAAGAGGTTGAGTGTAGTGACTAAAAATGGAGCCCCATAAGGGCTGTATGGGTAACCTGACACATGGAACCAGTATGGAGGTTTTGTTGATTGGGAGCAATGGGCTGTTAGAAAGGAAAAAGCAGTGACACCAAGTCTGGGAGTTTTTTGATTGGGAAAAAAAAGGTTCTAGGGAGATCATTCTGGGGATTGTTTGTTTGGAAGCAATAGGCTAAGGGAGAGGCAGGAACTTAAATGGTAGAATACAGAATGCGATCAAAACTATTTTTTCTCCCACCCTCCTCCCTACGTTTTTTCTAAGATTTTCATCCAAGTTTCTAATTACTCAAATACACAAAAGAAGAAAGTATTATTGTGCATAG
The DNA here is from genome assembly GCF_017654675.1 of Xenopus laevis. Taxonomy (NCBI): domain Eukaryota; kingdom Metazoa; phylum Chordata; class Amphibia; order Anura; family Pipidae; genus Xenopus; species Xenopus laevis. The sequence goes on from NC_054372.1 coordinate 91,880,997, forward strand.
CTTATTTATTATTTGTTAGTAAAAAGTTGAGAATATATTGATTTTCCTTTTCTGTATTCCTCAATTTTCTGAGAAGGGTTTCTGTTTAAAGCATCCCTAAGCAGCCTGTCTTACTGGTTCTACACCATCTCCTATTTCTATATTTAATCCTATTACAGAAGCCAGAGAGCCATGATCTGCAGTCAGGGATTGTGACAAGATGTCACGGGGTGCATAGATGGTAGAGACAACTCTGTGGGTCTTTTCAAAGCATTTTATACAGGTATATACTTTGCTAATAGCCCAATTCTAGAGGAAATTGTTATGGTATAGGAGGAGACCTATACAATCTGTTCTAAGATGTCGCTTACCTAGGCTCAAAACATAAACATCATTGCTGACATCTATCAGCTAGTCCTCTCATATCTTATCTATTCATTATTTATAAGAGGTTGAGTGTAGTGACTAAAAATGGAGCCCCATAAGGGCTGTATGGGTAACCTGACACATGGAACCAGTATGGAGGTTTTGTTGATTGGGAGCAATGGGCTGTTAGAAAGGAAAAAGCAGTGACACCAAGTCTGGGAGTTTTTTGATTGGGAAAAAAAAGGTTCTAGGGAGATCATTCTGGGGATTGTTTGTTTGGAAGCAATAGGCTAAGGGAGAGGCAGGAACTTAAATGGTAGAATACAGAATGCGATCAAAACTATTTTTTCTCCCACCCTCCTCCCTACGTTTTTTCTAGGATTATTAAGGTATCAAATATAGCAAATCAGCAGGAGAACAGTCTCAATGCAGGCCCCATGTGGTGCTTAGCAGGCCCCTGGAACAGTGTGAGGCAACCACCTGGCACTGATTTTGCTTTCCGGCCTTGGTTATAAAGCAGGCCAAGGCCAGTTTTGCAGAGGGACAACCACTGAGGGGCTCACTGGCACTTGTTTTGTTTCTGGGTCGGGGGTACCGCTAAAGGAGAAGCCCATACATGTCTACTATAACAACTGCATACATGTCTAATTTAACAATTTGTGGTGGGCCTGCCCATTTGCAATGGTGCAAAATATGTTTTCCCTTAAATAGAAATTATTTTGGGGGCCCACATTTGTGAAAGTTTTAAATAAACCTGATCTCCCCTTTTTCCAAAAAATGTTGTTGTCTGAGTGACTCATTTGATATGGTTTTATGGAAATATTTGGTTGTGAGGGAATTCTACTTTTGAGTGACAGGACCTTAATGTGCATTATTTTCCTGTTGCAGCCTATTCATCAGTTATTTACCCTTGCTTCCTGTTACCATATTTTCTGGGTTATAATCTTAACTGTCTGTTTTTATATAACTATAACAGAGCAAGTTTTCCACTTTACAAATTTTTTATGCACCATTTTGCAGCAAACTTTGTTTGATGGGACATATGTGAGCCATCAAAATCCTTAAGTGCCTGCACCTAATCCGGTAACTTTCAGGGTGTACGGCCAATCTTGGCCATACATGGCGTCTTCGCGTTGCATACACCCAACTTACATACAACTCATACTTACAAACGTAGGCTATTACAGAAGCATACTATGGTTTGCTTGACTTTTCTTAGCATTCAACTTTAATAAACCATCTGCCCCAATCCCCTTTCGTGTGTGCTGTCTACTGTGGAGCACAGAAAACATCTGTCTTTTTGTATTTAATAAGTAAATGTATGTGTTTCAACTTATATACAAATTCAACTTAAGAACAAACCTACAGACAATATCTTGTACCTAACCCGGTGGACTGCACGTTTTGTGATGTGTCTTTTTTATTTATGTACACACACACACACACACACATATATATATATATATATATATATATATATATATATATATATATATATATATATATATATATATATGTATATGTATATATGTGCAAAGCCAGCAAGACTGATAGACATAAATGCTAAATTAAAAATTGGGAACCCTAGAACTGTAGAGCATTTTCAACAAATGAGGGAAATATACCTTTAATGAAAAAACTTTTTGCAAGACAGGTGTAAGTGACAAATTACATTATATTCCAGTTAGGCTAATATCTAGTTAACCATGAAAATTAAACAAATTTTGCACTCATTTCTTGTTCCAAGACTGATTTTAGAATTTCAGTTCTCCAGGTGTCTCTGTATACACTGAACTAATTCATGCAAAACAGTGACCACATCTGTTCATTTAGTGTTAGCTGTGAGCTGAAGTGGAAAAGCCTCTTCTTAAAATATCATGTACTTTCCTGCCACAGTCTCAGAATGTCTATTTTGAGTGTATACTAGCAGCAGGTGTTCCAGATCTGGGTAACACCCTTCAAAGATTACTGTATATCTGAAAGCAACCGTGTATCATAACCTTTAAATTAAGAAGCAATAAACCAATAAAAAAGCACATGGAACCATTCTATAATTTATTACCTCATTATGGAAAAAATTATAGATACATAAATAGACAGATAGATAACACGGGTGATCTCTTCAACTACTTAAGTTTTTCTTCATTTAGCCACAATTTTGGAAAATATATCAAGTCAAACAGTAGCCAATAGTCATTACAGTGGAAGGGGCAATTAGAAAGATATTGGGGGGGGCAATTAATAAGGAGTGGAGGATTAACATGATATGAGGCCCCTAGGCTACATTTTCCAAAGGCCCCCTTTCTAGGCTACAAAAATTTTCGAAATATACAACAATTAATCAGGGTCATGGATGCATCTGGGGATACAGGTGTTCATGATCAAGCATTCAAAAGCCTAGAACCGAAAGCATCTTAGAGAACTCAGGCACACACCACACACACATATTGCCTTGTCTGCTGGCCCGGATTTATGGAAAGGCCACCAAGCATAGGGCATAGGGCGGCAGGATTTTAGGGGGCAGCATGCTGCCCAACCATACCCACATTGGTTCAAAAACACTGGGGATGCACTGGAGATGAAATCATTTTTTAAACTCCCATGTGCCAATCCCCATTGCTCCGGTCCAGATGATGAAAATGTGTACGAATAAAAGGGGAGGGGACAGGGACGATGAACAGCAGTGGGCCTAGGGGCGCCTGCTATGTAAATCCGGCCCTGCTTATCTGGCTGCTTAATCTTCTCCCACCAGGTACCGTGCATCATCCCAATAAGACCCAGGCCCAGAAGTTCAGATAAAAATAATTTTTTAAAGAAAATAAAAATTGAAAATGCTAGATTGGCACCCAATTACTTTGGCCCCCTAGGCTATAGCCTAGGATAGTCTATTCATTAATCCACCCCTGTAAATAAGGGTAATAAGAGAAGATGGCTGCATATATAATTAAACTACTGGATGCCAGTACAGCAGTACTTAAAGGAACAGTAACACCAAAAAATTAAAGTGTTTTAAAGTAATGAAAATATCATGCAATGTTGCCCTGCACTGAAAAAACTGATCTGATTGCTTTAGAAGCACTACTATAGTTCATATAAACAAGCTGCTGTGTAGCAATGGCGGAAACTGAAAAAAGGCTACATTTTAAATAGTGGATAAAAGAGCTTATCTGCTATCTGATGTAAAACCTGATCCTTTTATGGCTGCCCCCATTGCTACACAGCAGCTTATTTAAAGGAATTGTTCGTATAAAAATAAAAACTGGTTAAATGGGACGTAAAGTCTAAAACAGAATAACGCTAGAAATGCTGTATTTTGTATACTAAACATAAACATGAACTTACTGCACCACAAGCCTAATCAAACAAATGATTATGCTTTCAAAGTTGGCAACAGGGGGTCACCATCTTTGTTAAACATCTTTGCAAGACCAAGACTGTGCAAATGCTCAGTGTGGTCTGAGCTGCTTAGGGATCATCATAAATTATCAAAACAGCACAAGTCAAATAACATCTGCCAGAAGCCGATACAGCAAGACTGATTAATAATCACAATAGGCAGACTGCACTGGGCCCTGTGTTGTCATGTAATCTAATGTGGATTTTATAGTTTTTGTATTGTTTAATACAAACTTTCACCAACTCTGCAGAACCAGTGGCTGCAGCAAAATAATCCTCCAAATAGAATTCCAGTTGAAGCTGGAGTTGGAAACAGTAAAGGGATAGTAAAGGGAAAGATAAAATCCAATACAAATCAGTCTGGCAGATTCTGGCATCGGAGTTCCACATAGCCATCTTTCGGGTCTTCGTGTCTTCTTCCAGCACTTTAGCAAGTTTCGTGAGTTTCAGCGCATGCGCAGTTGTCGCAGACCGGCAACTTGCTCCAACTGTGCATGCGTCGACATGCTCATCTACCACTCAGCTTGCTGAAGACCCGGAAGATGCCAGAATCTGCGCCGAAGGGTATGTATAAAATATGAGGCATTTCCCCAGGGGGGCAGTTAGGCTGGGGGGAGGAGGGAGGGGGGTCTCCGTGGGGTGGGGGGTACGGGTTTTTTTCTTAAAGAGTTGACTTCTCCTTTAAGGCCAAATGTTTGAAAACTGAAAATCTAGTCCAGAACTGACCAATTTCTATTGTCAAATCGGGTCAGCTGTTCCTTAGTGTGGCTCATGTTAAACTTGTGTATTATGTCTATGATAGACAATTACGTGGAGCAAGGGAACGCAATAGCTGGTGTATGGTATAAGAAGTCTATGCCTGTTGCTCAAATAATGAAAGCCAAATGGAGCAAAGCGCATTCAGCAGCAGGGAGGCACTGCTGGATAAAATCAAAGACATTTGCTCACAATAAATTAAGTAAGCCCACAAGATAGACCCTGCTTTTGTAATAACAAAACAAGAGCAGTGGTTTTCAGATTTGTTAGGTTCAAGCTCCCCTTTGTGGTGAACACTGTGCTCATGCACCACTTAACTCATACCATAATGCATAAAAGCAGTGACATATTAATATGCTTTATTTTTTGCTCACATATGTTGCAAAGTGCTTTACAAAGGCGTTGTAATTCCAACATGGATATTGTAGAGGAAGGGGATAGACTACTTTAAATGACTAGAGCAGTGTAGCATAGCATTACAGGAGAATGAGGAATGGGAGACAGAAAAGGAATGTAATGCATTAGACAAGAGAGAAGAGAAGGAAAATGGCTTGTGATGGAGAGTGGTTAATAAAAAAATTAAATAGGGAGGGTCTCGAAAGTAAAAAGAGGTTAAGAAAGATGTAATACCATATGAGAGAAGGGTACAAAATGAATAGGAGAACATATTTATACATGGCAAGCATAAAAGGATAATACAGAATTATGCAGAAGGTAGGAGAAAACTGTGTAGGTTTGTAAATATGGTGTGGGGTCATGGAGAGGGCTTACAAAGGGGTTAAGCAGGTAAAGGGGTGGGAGAATGGCTCTTGTCTTGTACAAGTAGCTAAACTGGTGTAGTACAATAGAGTAGCATATGGTAAGACACGGGCGTCCGCAGAAAATTTTCCTGGGGGGGGGGCAAGTAAGAAAACATATTACACAAATTACTCGTACCCATATTTTGGTTTCCCCACAAACCTAACAACAGCTTTTCTGTAAATATATAAAGTAGTAACTGTTGCACATGTATAGCATTGCTATTCTGTTAGTGACACACTGTTGGACTGGCCCACCAGGATACCAGTAAAACTCTCGGTGTACCCAGGTGTCAGTGGGCCCTCCTGCTTCTATCATTTCTAACAATTTCATGTTCATGTCCCTGATTCTTTATGGAAACAAAAGGACCAGATAGAAGGACAATTGAGTATATCATATAAAGAGGAATACTAAGAAAATAAAAAGGTTGAGTGAGAAGTGGAAGAAAATTAGCTTGGAGAATGGGTCCATGGTCTAATTTGTTTCCCATGGGCCCCTGGCATCCCAGTCCAACACTGGACACAAACTCCTTGTTTGCAGGGAAGCACTTGGTATTTTCTACTTTCTTAGCACAATTACTAGCCAGCGGTTTGTAGAATGTTATTCCCAATAGAATTATAGTTACAGCTGGATACATACAGTAAAGCCTCCATTTTACATACCCTAATTTTAAGTTTTTCCATATTTTATTCCATTTTTGTGGTCCCACCAATATATAATGAATAATACCTGACCTTACACCATTTTTTCTGGTCCCCTGGAAAATGTAAAATGGAGGTTCTACTGTACATAAAGTGGAGTGACAGGAATAGGTTGTGCAAAATGTCACTAGTATAGAATCTATGTTGATACATTCTATTTCAATCTAAGGGAAAGCTGCCTTGTTCCCAAAGTGGCAGAAGGGTTAAAAGATAAGATTCATCTTAAGGATGCAATGAGGTGGATACAGGAAAGGAGCAGGAGAGGGTGGTGAAGTGCAAATATAAATATTATAATATTCAAGATATTTCTATATATACAGATAAGTGATGGGCGAATTTCTCCTGTTTCGATTTGGCATAAAATTTGTGAATTTCCCGTGAAATTTGCGAAACTGCAAAAACTGCAAAATTATCGACAGAATTGTCACTGGCGTCAAAAACGGGGAAATTCACCATGAATTCATACCTGGCGAATAAATTCGCCCATCACTAATACAGATATATAGAATGAGGCAGAGACTTATTAGAGACAGAGAAGTGAGTGTGGGGGTAATTTAGCACAATGAGAATGGAAAGGGTAAAAGAGGACAGTGAATAGAGTGAGACAGAGGGTTATAAGAGACAGAGAGGTGAGTGTGGTGCAGGGCCGGACCACATCGCTCCCTTCCGGCGTGCTCGTGTACATGAGCGTGCGTGCATGCGTGCTGTCCCACCGGGTTACTCCCCTTACCTCACGTACATGCGCAGCGAGCCTGACTCAACAGACTGACTGGGGTAGGCTGCAGCGAAAGGTACGTGCCTGGCAACCGCCAAGCTTTGTGCCCTAGGCATGTGCTTGCTCTGTCTACCCCTATTTCCGGCCCTGGTGTGGGGGTTACTCAGCAGATTGAGAAGGGAAAGGGTAAAAGAGGAGAGTGAATAGAGTGAGGCCATGGATAGGTGGGGGATTCAATGGAGCAGCAGGGCATGGAACCGTAGGGGTTAATGTGCTTTGTGACAAATGCACTGGGAGAATAATTGTAGGCAAAACACACAGGCAACCTGTACCTATAGGATTCAATAATGAATGTAGTTACACAGCTATTGACAGGTTCATTATAGTCTCTATAACTCACAGTTTGTCAGACCTTCTTAAACACCGTTTCCCTTGCACACATTAACATCCCCAACCCTTTGAACCCATGAGCAACATTCGGATGTTAAAGGAGTTGGGGAGCAAAGCTAGCATGAAAAATGTTCTTGGGGTGCCAAATAAGTGATGTGATTGGCCATTTGGTAGCCCCTATGTGGACTATCAACTTACTTGAGGCTCTGTTCTGGCAGAATATGTGGTTTTTAAGCTATCAAAGTCAGTAATTCAAAAAGTAAGCGCTTGGTTTTAGGCCACTGGGAGCAACATCCAAGGGGTTGGAGAGCAACATGTTGCTCAAAAGCCACTGGTTGGGGATCACTGCTCTATCCTTAACTCACCGACAGATTCACACTCCTCTGCCCTGGGAAAGAAGCTGCTTCATCAGCAGGAGACACACACAGTTAGGAAGAAGAAAGCATCTCACAGAGGGAAGGGGCAGAGCTAAAGCCGAACTGCTACTCTGAGCAGTAGAATAGGCATTAGTATGGTCAATTATTTGCAGGAGTGCTGGCCATAAAATGGTAATGGTAATTTTAAGATATGTGTTCACATTAAAAAAAAGAACAAAGCAATGTATATATACATATAGCAAGAGAATATCCGTTTTTATAAAGTACAAGTCCAGGGGGGGGGGCAAGTGCCCCCCCCTTGCCCCTATCTATGGACGCCCATGGCTGCATGAATCTATATTTGTAGCAAAACCACCCTGTTTAATGTTTCAATGATTTTTAGTGGAATACTGAAAGAATAACAAGTCTCATACCTGTATAAGCCTCCGTTTGCAAATATGCCCCAGTAATGAAAATTTTATATGCTTTTCACCCAAAATGAAATGATACATCCCAAAAAATATACAGTATATTTATTTGTAACCTGCCGTCTTAAAGGGGTGGACCTGTCACCATGACATAAAAAACTGTATAATAAAAGTCCTTTTCAAATTAAACATGAAATCCAAAATCTATTTTTTATTAAAGCATTCATAGCTGTTGTAAATACATTTAAAAATCTCAACTGTCAATCAAATATTGTCTGCCCCTCCTTTATGCCTTAGGCATAGAGGTGGGGCAGACAATTACTTTCACTTTCCATTCAGCACTTCCTAGATGTCACTGCTCTCCACTTTTTCCCCCTTTCTCTTTAGCATTTAATTGTGTAACCAGTGCATGGGGATGAACATCAGGATAGGCACGTTTCAGGGGCTGCTGCCCCCCCTCCTGCTCCGCTCTTCTAACTTCCAGCGTCGGAGCGGGTGGAGGAGGGGCCGCATCACTAGTGCAGTGAGCGCTATTGCGCTCGCTGCACTAGAAGAGCCGAATTTCCGGAAATTTGTCTCTTAAAGTTATCAGAGGCGGCTTTTTGCTGCCCTTGGTAACTGGCCGCTCCATGGTGCCTGAGACAAGATTCTCACCTTGCCTCATGGCTGGAGCGGCCCTGCATCAGGTCCACCGTTCTGGTGCACAAACAAGACTCTGAGATTATGCAAGGCTTGCCTTAATAACAGTATCCACTAAATAATTAGGATATCCCAGACTGAAGGAAACAAAATATAGTTATTTGCCTTTTTCTTCTGACTCTTTGCAGCTCTTTGCAGCAAACAAATGCTCTGTAAGGCTACAAATATATTGTATTACTGGTCCTTCTATTCAGGCCCTCTCCTATTCATATTCCAATCTCTTATTCAAATCAATGCATAGTTGCTAGGGTAATTTGGACCCTAGTTACCAGATTGCTTAAAATGCAAATTGAAGATTATCTTGCTATAAGAGCATATCCCTGCAATTTCCCCAGGTTTCACTGCCCTAAAAAATATAAAATAAAAAAAACTTGATCACAGTTCCGAAGATTACCAAATGAATCAACGCTTTATCTGGAATCCCAACCAGAGATACTATTATAAATACACATCTTAAACTGTGACGTTGACACTAAGTCTGGCCCTGTCCAGTCTAGCTGGCTTTGTCATACTATTGCTGATACTGTAGAAGACTCACGGCCCCATAGCTAACATTCTTCTTTTTACAAGTTACAAGCATACCCCAACAATTTATCTAAAGCTATCTGGGACACCGAGCAAAAAATTGATCACTGTTCCTCTGTTCCATAGTCCTTAAAGGAACAGTAACCTAAAATAAATGTGTTTTCAAAGAATGACAATTTAATGTAGTATTGCCCTGAACTGGTAAATCTTGTGGTTTTGCTTCAGAAACATAAATTATAGTTTCTATAAACAAGCTTCTGTGTAGCCATGGGGACAGCCATTCAAATACAGGATACACAGTAGATAACAGGTTCTGAAAATAGTTCTGAAAAATCCCATTGTATACTACAGAGCTTACCTGTTATCTACTGTGTAACCTGTGCCTTTTTTTACCTTTGAATGGCTGACCCATGGTTACACAGCAGCTTGTCTATATAAAGTTTCTGAAGCAAATCAGTTTTACCAGTGCAGCACAACAGTACATTATATATTCATTACTGTTCATTATGGGTTCTGAATGTTCAAGAGACATCAACAATGGGTTTGGATGTGTAAAGGTGGCCATACACGGATAGATCCGCTCGTTTGGCGATGTCGCCAAACGAGCGGATCTCCCTCCGATATGCCCACCTTGAGGTGGGCAATATCGGCCTGATCCGATCGTGGGCCCTAGGGCCCAACGATTGGATCCTAGCGTTCGCCAAACGGGCGGTCGGATCGCGGGACCGCATCAACGAACAGATGCGGCCGCGATCCGACGGGATTTTTAATCCCATCCGATCGAGATCTGGCCGACTTTCGCCAGATCTCGATCGGGGAAGCCCGTCGGGGGCCCCCATACACGGGCCAATAAGCTGCCGACTCGGTCTGTCGGCAGCTTTTATCGGCCCGTGTATGGCCACCTTAAGTCATGCAACTAAATTCTCAGATACATAGATAGTTACAATCTTAGCAATAAATCATACCAGCACTGATTTCTGATAAGAAGTCTTAGCCACAAAAAGGAAAACTGTACTATTCAAGCACAAAACTATACATTTTTAAAAGTTTCACAACAAAAGTTGCCACCTCTATGGCAAATGTGCATTATGTTACGCAGCAGGTGAGTTGAATAAAAGTCAAAACGTAATGGTTCTAGTGCAATTATTGCTGCAAAATACTGAAATAAACCGTTTTCCTAATTCTTTTTACATGGATAACCAATGGTGGGACAACATATTGACATGATATAGTGCATAACAAATAATAGACAGCTCCTACTTCAGAATTCATATACAGGGACAGAAGTCTTCGTTTATAAAGAGCCAGTCTTAAACTAGTTAGTACGTAAATTTAACCCATGAATCAGTGCCCATTTCTGTGCAATACTTCTATTACATAGCATGGCATAGACTGAGCTCATCTGTTGTAAATAACTACTATAAATATATTACATAAATAAGAAACTTCATCATCTGTCATTTTTTGGGAAGCTTTACTAACTGCAAAACAGTTATCCATTTTATATCATTTTACTTTTATATGGGTTTACTTCTATCATGCGTTCAAATTGTTGCCATGCAAAATTAGGGAAAGAGCATAGTATGTCTGTCCAAGTGCAAAGTGACTGTGTGCAAAGAGCGTGCAAGTCCAACTAATAATATACCGAACGCCATACACTTACCTGCAGCAGGGTCACCGTTGAATTTACCGAAAAAGTTTAATTACCCAAATTAAAGTATTTTGCAGTATTTATTATGTTTCATTTAAAATAAAGTTTATGATGACCTGTTAGTTTTTTAACATGAAATGGTAACTCACCATTCAATCAAACTCAGTCAAAAATCTTGCATAAGGGAAGACATATTGCTGAGTGGGGAACACAGAATAATAACTTGATTGTTTCGGAAACTGTACAAATTCTTTAACAGATTAAATTTCGAAAGTTACTAATTTCCATAGTATACAACTCATTTACCAAAGCACTCAGCATTTTAGCAGGAATTCTAACATTTCTCAAGTGTTCTTGATATTTCAGCAGGATCTCAGCAGGATAAGATGCTGCACCCTAAAGAGCAGGGTCAGGCACAGAATGTTGCCAAACACCACAAGTATAAACGTAATGCTTGTCCGACTGTAAGCAGTTGGACTTCATTATGACCATAACTGCATGTTGCTTTATGGCTAAATAGCGATTTACAATTAAAAGCAGATAAGGCAGAATTTCACCTGCAATTGTCCTGTATATGTGCTACCTAATGCAATATACCTTTTGGCAAGTCTTACTTTGTTATATCAGTTCAGTTATTTTGTATTTATTTTTAAGGGAGTTCTTTCTCAGACATGAATGAATACCTTATTATATGACATTGATAGCCTACAGTGCATTAATTTCATTATTGTAGTCATATACTTTGTATATAGTGACACCTTGTGGACACTACAGTTGATTAATGCCTATAAGGTTTGTATGAATTAAATAAATTGGGCAAAAAAAAAACAGTTTTAACCTTTTTTAATGGTGATAGTTATGTAAACCTTTTTGGAATCTTTTGTACATTTAAACAATGTAAGCAGAGAAACAAGGACTCATTTATAAAAGCAAGCACACTGTAAAGTGCTTGTTTGGATGCAAAACTGGGTCTAAATTGATGCTATTTACTAAGGTATTTGCACCCATACATGTTCTGCATCTCAGGCCCACCCTGTCTGCTCTGATGAAGTGTATAAATTAACACAAGGGAACTCTGGAATTACCAACAAGCTGTACATTTCAGGCCTATCTTTTTGGGTTACATTAATATCATCATACCCATCTGTATGCATTTATTTAGTTATACTGTATTTATTGAGAAGTCTGAATTTGACTTGTAGCAAGAGAGTAGAACACTAATGCTGCCTGGCAGAAGAATTCAAGTACACTGTATCTTTACCACAGTTTACCATAAGAGACTCAAATTAACATTGGTATTAGCACATTTCACGGAAGTTCCAATGGATAAAACTAGAATAGAACATGGTGATTTCAGTCTAATCTAGTGCTTTACGTTTGCCCTTGTGCTTGTATTCATAAATCAGCCTCAAAGTCTTCAACATTAAAAACCCACTGTATTATAGGTATAGATTCAGAGGCTGGAACTGTAATACTGAATATTTTGGGCCGGGGCTTACTAAAGAATCTTTAGCTAACATCAAGCACTGTGCTTAAGGGTGCAGGATTTCTCTTACATCAAGTATGTGAAATAGGAATGGCATTGCTGTATTTTCAAGCATTCTGCATAATGAGATTCTTTTTTCTGAATAATTAAGTAATTTTCTTCAGGTGTTATGAAATATTTTGTAGATTTTATCTGCATGGTAAAAATTACTTTTGACTGCTGAACTAATCTCTATTTTTACAACTCTATTACCCCTATCATAATATGTGGGATTTGTTGATGCATAAGAAAAATTCACACTATGGTACTAAAATGGATGCACATCAAGCAGAATTTGAACAGTTTTGCCTTTCCCATAGTTCTACTGAAGTTCTCCTGCAGCTTACTCACAATGCGCCTCATAGTGTGCAAAAAAAAAAGGCAACAATGAGGTTTTTTTTGCACATTGGCTACTGCTTGGGGCATTGGGCAAATATCAGCATCCACCTGGAATCAAGTGCTGTCTGCATTCAAATGATGCAGGTGGGAAAAAGACACGTTGGCGCCACCCTTCCATCCCTTGTGCATCATTCAGACGCTTTTAGAATTGCAAATGTGTTGTTGTTTAACACACTGATTCCTGCAGAAGTTGACTAAATATGTAGTTTGGCATATTTAACTTTAGCGTGAGCTGTAACTAACATTGTGTGACTGTGTGCTTATTTTTTTGCAACAGGTTGTAGTTATACTTAAAATGGCAAGAGCACACTTAGCAGATTGTCCCTTGAAAGCAAGCCTTAATGCTTAATGATATACCTCTTCTATTTTTGTGGCAACAGGTTAGAAAAAGTCCTGTTTTGTGATGGGCGAATCTGATGCCAAATGCATTTAAGTCTATGGGCAACAAATGTTTATGCTACGCGGCAATGTTTTTGACCTATGCAAAACCTGGCAAAGCCTGCTCATCACTAGTCTTGTTCAGAATCAGCACAATAATGTCCAAAGTGTGATCCATATAAATTGGGTTTGCTGAGATGGGAGTGGATGAACTTGACTAGCCTGTACAGAGCTCTTTCATCGATCCAAATAAACACTGTAGTGGTTAATTGGAATGGCAATTTTAAGTGTGACTTAATAGCTGAACATGTAAGTTTCCTGAACATCTGGGAATTCACAGATTGTCCTGCTATACTGTGCATGCCAATCCTAAAGGACCAAGTCCCCCTCATATCTGCCAGCAGATTTAGCAACATGAAACTGGCAACAGACTAGATTTTTTTTGTGTGTGTTTTTTGACATATAAGAACCCAAGGCCTTTGAGTGCCTATATGATAAATATTGCACTGGCTGAATCCCTTTGGTAGTGTTCCAACACATTTAAGGCTTTCCCAGAGTAGTAGGGTAAAGTAGAGTAGAGGAAGAGTCAGCAAGAGACTGTCTTCATATTAATACACTTGGTTTCAAAATATGCTGGAGAGGCAGGGATGACACTTTTGGCCATAGTGTAGCTAGACTGGTATGATTATTGCACAGCTGTAGCATTTTTATTTGCTTTCTTACTAGTGATGAGTGAAGTTTCAACGCAAAAATTACACCCATACACCCATTACACCTCTTTTTGGGTGAAAAAAATTGTCACCCATAGACTTTAATGCATTTCGCAAGTTTTTGCCGTTTTGCAAATTTCCGACGAAGCGAAATGGATCAGGTTCACCCATCACTATTTCTTACCTACCACATTCATCAAAACATGTATGTAATTTGAAGGACAAATATTGCGCTATTTTAGAATTATTATTACTGCAAGATTACTTCTCACAGTCCCTATTTAACCATAAGTTACTTTAGCATGGTACTCTTCCTCCTGTAAGGCCAAGATGTAACTCATGGTCAGCGTGTGCCACACTGTGCATACACTTTGCCCCAGAAGAAGTGGAAGTAGATTGCTGTACCAGAAAAACCCTGCACTTTTCAGCAATGGAATGGTTATTAAGCTCCACAACAAGGTTTTTCATTTCGCTAATTTTTGGTGAGGTGAAATGGGACAGATTCACTCATCACTAGCAGTATCCCATCATCTCAGTGGAAGGAACAGTAAACCTTTGTGTTTGGAGGCAACAGACACACTTGAGTTGAACTTATCAACTAGTATTTGAAGAGCAGAGTTTGGCAGATGTTTCTATCGAATGGGCAACAGGTGAGTCATAAAACAGGAATAACATGAACTGGGTAAGAGATATTTTGTTATAGCCAGTAGCACTTTTAAATCTAAATTAATTGTTTTTTTTTTTAAAGTACTTATCAACTATGGCCACATTTGTAATGAAATATTTGATGGGTCTTCTCTCATTACTATTTCCATGTTTTTCTTCTCCTATTCTTTGTGCTCCTTTCTTTTCTTACTAGGGATGCAGAGATATAATCTGGGGTGAAGAGGAGTGGGGGCTTGTGTGAATCTGTGCAAGGTATTGTCAATATTTTAATTGCTAGCAGGACCCTCAGCCCAGGCGACACATATGACCCACCTAACCAATGGACCACTGAGGTCTCCTGTGGGGATGGTCCTGCAAGCTTCATAGTATGGGGCCGTGTGATTCCTGCTGCCCCGGTTACAAGAAAACGTATTGGTTTGAAAGGTACTTTCCACATGGAGGCCCGTTGTCTATATGTGGCCCTCCAACTTATTGTTATGCCTATAAATTCCACAGAGATCTTTATAACATAATTTCAGTATTGACTGTCCCACAAACAGACATTTTGTAAATGAGATAATCAACCCACAAAATTGAAAAAGCTGAACAATGCTTGGATAGTGACATAATTATTAGGGATGCAGAATCCTCCACACAATACCAGACCAAATAACCTCTTTTTACATGCCCCCTGCTCCCCCTGGCCCTCCTTCAGAGGCATCCTCCATCACCCCCCCCCCAAAGGATTGCGTGCATGCGCATCCTTTCTTCGTACCAGAACACTACCAGCTAGTCACTAGTGCTCTGGAATCAAACAAATCATCTATGCGACTGAGAGGCATGCCCGGGCCTTTGTGGCCTTGCCACATATCTGGACCTGTGTAATCTTTATAGTTAAACCAATGGGTATGGCTGAAGAAGAAGTTTGCAAAAAATGCTGGCATTTGGCTGAATCACAAAACAGATCTGGATTCAGTGCATACCTAATAAATGGAATAAAATGAAGGCTTGGTTAGACATTATTTAAATAGTCATAAGGTCGTAGTGCTACTTTCCATAGCCAGCTCCACTATGCCATTGCAGTAAAAATATTAACTCCTGCAATACTCCTAAAGTTGGCAACTGCCAAATGAGCAGATCTCTGCATGAGCTAGCCAACCACGGGATGGTCTGACATGGGAGCCAAGGATCAGATTGATCATATAGAGGTACCCATAGTCTCCACAGATATGACTGCACCAATACATCGATGTTGTCCTTGCACAAAGGGATTGTCAAACCTGCACAATGATATCTGCCTGACTTTTGGGAGGCCCCCATACAGAGTCAGTCAGAAGGAGCCGACTCAGTACCTTATGTCAGCCTGTGTATGGCCATCTTAAGGAGCAGAAAACTGCTGAAATTCCAAACTAAGGAGCTACTGAATCTAAATCTAAATTATCACAAACATACAAAATCTAAAAAATTAAAATAAAGGAACTGCTCAGTATAAAAAAAAACCTGGCTAAATAGAAAGGCTGTGCAAAATATAAAATGTTTTCAATATAGTTAGTTAGCCAAAAATGCAATGTATAAAGGCTGGAGTGACTGGATATCTAACATAGTAGCCAGAACACTACTTCTCGTTTGGTTTCCACTGATTGGTCACCAGGCAGTAACCAATCAGTGATTTGAGTGGGGGCACATGGGTCATAACTGTTGCTTTTGAATCTGAGCTGTATGCTATGGATCAATTGCACACTTACTGAACAATTATTTCCCATGTGGTCCCCCCTATAGTCGCTGACTAACTCAGAGAGCTGAAAAGCATTTTTTATTTTGCACAGCCTATCTATTTACAGTTTTTATTTTCACAATGAACTGTTCCTTTAAATTCAACTTTAAAGTGGCATAAGAAAATGGCCCCTTATGCTGATAACAGTGAACATGTTCTGGCAGGTGGGTCGATTTACCCAGCTGTTAAGGAGAGGGGCAGGGAAGCAATCGTTTTCTACCAATAAACTATAGAAGAGTGTTGCAGTAAGTTATATGTGTCTATTTTACACAGACCTTTTATATGAAGCTTTATTATTTTCTGTCTTTTATAGTCCTTTAATGCTGAGGGGTCACTTTATCATCTTATGGTGCAAGAAAGCCAGACTATGTACAAATATATGTAGCCAGTCACCTATGGCTACAAAGTTGTATCCAACTGTTTAGTAACCCCTGTGCATTTGTATAAAAATGCATTACTTGCATGTTATTAGTACTTTAGCTCTTTACCATGCATGTTAACATCCGTGGGCTCCTTTTCAGTCACATAATTAAACTAAACACTGAACATAAATCTGTTTGCTCTGGTTTGAAGATAAGGAAGACAGTGCCTATGTTGCTAAGGTAATATCACTCCTTTATTAGTTATTATATGTAAAAGTGCAGAGAGAGGGAGGATTTTGCGCCATGACATGCTGTATTCAAGGAGAGAAAAGCCTTATTTGGACCCATAATATTTAGTCACTTTACCCTGAATATCCAAGTTGGACAGCATACTTATTTTTCCACACAAGAGAGGTTTTATATCCATTACAAGTCTTATAAGAATAGCCCTCCACTCATGTCTTCTCTGTACCTGGAACCACTGCATTAGTTTGGGATTGAAAAGTGGATTGCAGCGCTGAAACCTTTCTGTACAATCATGTGCTTGAGGGGGGAATGTGGACAAACTGTTGCAACATAAATTGGATCATGGCCCAGGGGTTTCAACAACCACTTATGGCTATTTTTGAAGAAAAAGAATACAAAAGTATTACCATTTGACTAGTATGAAGTCCCCCTTTGCTTTTAGTTGGTCATTCAGGCATAATGCCTGATAAAAGATAAGAATTAGCAGCTAGAAGGATAAACCCTTAGGGCTAGTTCACGTTTTACATAACTTTCGGTATAAGTACATTAATAATCTATTTGCAAATTGATTTTCATATTTTATTGTTCTTTAATTACTTAACTTTTTGTTTGATGGTTCTCCAGTGCAGAATTTCAGCAGCTATTGGTTGCTATGGTTCATTTTACCCTAGTAACCCGAGACAGTAGTTTAAATGAGAGACTAGAGCAGTGATCATCAACCAGTAGCTTGTGACAATTGCTCACCAACCCCTTGGATGTTGCCTCAAAGCAGGTGCTTATTTTTAAGACAAGTTTTGGTTCCATAAAAATCTGATGTACTGCCAAAAAAAGCCTGGCTGCCAGTCCACATTGGGGTTACCAAATGGCCAATGACAGCAATTATTTTGCATCACCCAGGAACTTTTTGCATGCTTGTGTTGCTCCCCAACTCTTTCTACATTTGAATCTTGCTCATGGGTTAAAAAGGTTGGGGAACCCTGGACAGGAGGATAAAGGGGAAAAGGTCTGAACAGAAAGAAAAGTAAAAAGCAATAACACAATAGCCTCACAGAACAACAATTTCTTGGCTTTCAGAGTCAGCAACCCCCATCTGACATAAAAGGTAGAAGTAAAAGACAATTCAAAGACTAAAATTGATTTAAAACGTTGATTAAAATAGGACATTGTATAACATACTAAAAGTTACTTTGAAGGTGAACAACCCCATTAAAGTGGCCATACATCAACTTCACAAAATAACAATTAATTTGTTGAGACAGTGCAAAATACTTGAGATCGAATTCAGCAGGTCTATCAAGTCACTGGATGTCCCAAGGGCAAGGGCAGCAATGAAATCGTCAGTCAGCAGACCAGCGCAATCTGTCCACATGAGATTTTTAGAAATGCATTTATCAATGGATGAAAGTTTACCAATAAATATGCTTCTAAAAATCCCATAGGAATGATCAGAAAGTAGTGAGTTTTTCTGTGGTAAATCTAACCCTTACTATGTTTTGATAGTAGTCATCAAAGACAATTTGCAATGTATTTTTTTTTTTTTATACTTTTTTTTTTATACTTTATTCTCACCTTTGAAACTTAATTGCCCAAGCAACCAGGCAGCATTTTGTAAGTCAGAATATAAGATGGGGAAAAAAGAGAGGCTGCAGAGATGGATAAACAATAAAAATAAAACTGTGAAATGAAAGCTTCATCATTGGTTTGTGACCTGCTAGCACACATGTGCATGTCTGTAGGGGCTAAAGTGCCCAGCCTCCAGCTGGAGGCTAGTTGCATCTTAGCTGTTGCAGTAATCATTGGGTAGCCACCATCAATAAGTTGCAATAGAAAAAATGTATTTTAATGTCATCTATACCTTTCACTAGCCCATCAATATTTGTACATTACACACCAAAAGCGGCAAGAGTAGTTGTAAATGAACAGAGTACTTACATTATGTAAGTATAAACACACACTTATTTCAAAATGGAAGAAATACTTGATTTTTGCAGGCAACTTTCTATTTACATTAAAGTTTATTTGATAAACAGTCTTCCATATTTTATTTAGAGATATGGTTCATCTTTAGATAATTCCATTTTGGGAAGAGGATGTCCAGGAGACACTGCCTTTTTTGCTGCTGTTGCTACTGCCGTATCAGTACTATAAGGAGAGGAAACAAAAAGAAAATATTAGTACTCTTTTCTTTTTTTCAATGGAAATATATTCATTGCTACATATACAATTATAGGGACCTCTGAACTAGAGCAATCACAGTCAGAGCCTGAGCCTCTGGATCCATTGGAATCACTACATGTAAATACAGTGGTGTGAAAAATTATTTGCCCCCTTCCTGATTTCTTATTCTTTTGCATGTTTGTCACACTTAAATGTTTCTTCTGCTCATCAAAAACCGTTAACTATTAGTCAAAAATAACATAATTGAACACAAAATGCAGTTTTTAAATGAAGGTTTACGTTATTAAGGGAGAAATATAAACTCCAAATCTACATGGGCCTGTGTGAAAAAGTGATTGCCCCCCTTGTTAAAAAATAACTTAACTGTGGTTTATCACACCTGAGTTCAATTTCAAAGGTTATAAAGCCATTTCTAAAGCTTTGGGACTCCAGCGAACCACAGTGAGAGCCATTATCCACAAATGGCAAAAACATGGAACAGTGGTGAACCTTCCCAGGAGTGGCCGGCCGACCAAAATTACCCCAAGAGCACAGAGACAACTCATCCGAGAGGCCACAAAAGACCCCAGGACAACATCTAAAGAACTGCAGGCCTCACTTGCCTCAATTAAGGTCAGTGTTCACGACTCCACCATAAGAAAGAGACTGGGCAAAAACGGCCTGCATGGCAGATTTCCAAGGCGCAAACCACTTTAAGCAAAAAGAACATTAAGGCTCTTCTCAATTTTGCTAAAAAACATCTCAATGATTGCCAAGACTTTTGGGAAAATACCTTGTGGACCGACGAGACAAAAGTTGAACTTTTTGGAAGGTGCGCGTCCCGTTACATCTGGCGTAAAAGTAACACAGCATTTCAGAAAAAGAACATCATACCAACAGTAAAATATGGTGGTGGTAGTGTGATGGTCTGGGGTTGTTTTGCTGCTTCAGGACCTGGAAGACTTGCTGTGATAGATGGAACCATGAATTCTACTGTCTACCAAAAAATCCTGAAGGAGAATGTCCGGCCATCTGTTCGTCAAATCAAGCTGAAGCGATCTTGGGTGCTGCAGCAGGACAATGACCCAAAACACACCAGCAAATCCACCTCTGAATGGCTGAAGAAAAACAAAATGAAGACTTTGGAGTGGCCTAGTCAAAGTCCTGACCTGAATCCTATTGAGATGTTGTGGCATGACCTTAAAAAGGCGGTTCATGCTAGAAAACCCTCAAATAAAGCTGAATTACAACAATTCTGCAAAGATGAGTGGGCCAAAATTCCTCCAGAGCGCTGTAAAAGACTCGTTGCAAGTTATCGCAAATGCTTGATTGCAGTTATTGCTGCTAAGGGTGGCCCAACCAGTTATTAGGTTCAGGGGGCAATTACATTTTCACACAGGTTTGGATTTCTTTTCTCCCTAAATAATAAAAACCCTCATTTAAAAACTGCATTTTGTGTTTACTTGTGTTATCTTTGACTAATAGTTAAATGTGTTTGATGATCAGAAACATTTTGTGTGACAAACATGCAAAAGAATAAGAAATCAGGAAGGGGGCAAATAGTTTTTCACACCACTGTACGTATGTTGTGATCCCAGGTAATTTTGCAAAATTGTGGAGAAAGGAATTTTTGCACAATTACCCAGGATTGTCACATGGAAAGTACAACAATCATATGCAAATTCTAACGGATTCTGAAGGGCAGGTATATTTAAGCACTTTGCTGAGTGTGTGAGAGGAGATTTCACCTGCATACAAATATGACTGCAAACACCAAATTGGTCTGGTATAAAGAAGCCTTTCAGTTGGTAAGGCTGCAAATAAGGTAGAGATTTTGTCACCCTCTTCATGTACCAATATGGCTGATCAAGTAATTTGACCCCCGGGACAATATTTGTATCTGAAAACATGCCTATGCAGAACAGTCTAATGATGACAACATCGCTGTGCAAATGCAGTCCTTTTCTAACAGGATGCAGCTTGCCTTTTAGCACAGGTTCAGTGTTTCATTGAATGTGGTCATGGATATCCTGAATTGTATTAAAGTCATTAAGTAGAATACCGAATTATTCTTCAAGAAAAAAAAAATCTTGTTTTGAAAAGTCACCTCTTAATTCACCTGGATGTGCAAGAAACAACTTATGAATTCATGTTTTTTTTAAGGTTTTTATTGCTTTTTGAACACAAACACAAACTTAATTTAAATTGTGATTGCAAAAAGGGAAACAGTAGGGAGCACTCACAGACCCATCGATGTGCTGCTACGTGAAAAAAACGCTCCCGAAGCGTGTGTCCATCAGCCAAGTCTTGAAATCACGGAGCACCAGCAAATTTAAAACATCAGTTTATTTAGAAACTTGTTAAAAATTAACAATTAACAGAGCATAGTGAGCCCAATAGCTCCATAGCTTTTACGCGTTTCGTGGTCAACCCACTTCCTCAGAAAGCTTTCTGAGGAAGTGGGTTGACCACGAAACGCGTAAAAGCTATGGAGCTATTGGGCTCACTATGCTCTGTTAATTTTTAACAATTTTCTAAATAAACGGATGTTTTAAATTTGCTGGTGCTCCGTGATTTCAAGACTTGGCTGACAAACTTAATTTAACATACAAACACAGCAGTCTATAGTGGCAGGATGTCAAAGGTAATTTCACAGTACCGTATATACTCGAGTATAAGCCGAGTTTTTCAGCACCCAAAATGTGCTGAAAAATCCTACCTCGGCCTATACTCGAGTCAGTAAAAAAAAAACTCTGGTAGATGAAACAGGTATATTAAGACAGCTGCCTTACCGGTAAATTTGCAGAGAACTATTAGGAACTTCGAATCTGTATCCCACATGATCTGTAGCTGTGCTACTGACCAGAGTCCCGTGCCCTGCACCCTGGATGGGGCCGGCAACCCATCCATCGAGCCCCGATCCTAAGGAGCCAATGGGGAACACCCCCCTCCCAGCCAGAAACAATGGCGTTGATTTTCGGTGCAGGAGGAGCAGCGGTGCGGAACTTTGTGGCGCGCTGCCGGCTGAAGTGCGGGTGGTGCGCACACTGACGTCATCATGTGGGTTTTCTCAGCGACGTAACAACTCCGGGCCCGGACCCCCCTGCGAAAAATCTTGAAGGGGTACACCGCCGGCTGCAGGAAGTAGTATCTCCCCTCCTGCCCACCAGTAACTCAGGGCCGCCCCTGACAAAAAATCTTGAAGGGGTCAAGCGCTTGCTGCAGACAGCAGTATCTCCGGCTCTCCCCTTCCGCCTGCCAGCATCTCCGGGCCGCCCCTACCCCAGCGAATTGATTAATCTTTGAATGGGCCAAGCAGCAGAGAGCAGCTTCCCCTCCCACCCGCTAACAACTATGGGCAGCCCGGCCCCACCGGCGGAAAATCTATGAAGGCGCTCGGCGCCTACTACAGGGAGCAGCTTCCTCTCCCCTCCCGTTGGCGCAAATTTACCGGTAAGGCAGCTGTCTTCTTAATATATCTATTTCAGTATATTTTGTCTCAGCTGAAAAATGTCTAATATAAATTTTCAGTGATTTAGTTTTGCGCTGTAGCGTTGCAGCATAAAGGGTTATACATGGGAACTTTCAGTTAATAAAAGGAATGAAATGTAGTTTAATTTTGCAAAAAATTACCGGCTATACCTGCTTGTCCAACGGTCTTAGTTGTGTCTAGGCTCATACTTGAGTCAATTTTTCCCGGTTTTCGTAAGTAAAATTAGGTACCTCAGCTTATACGCGAGTATATATGGTAATACATATCCATAGATTACTTTGACAGACAAAGGATCAGTAACAAGATCAGGGTAGCATTTCCATTTTACCAAGTTTCTTCATTCAGTCTCATGCTTTTCTTAGACACTAATCTCAAACGCACATTTCATAACCTTCACCAACACATTTCCTGCCCCACCAGGGGCATTAGGACCACTGCTACACTCCATTTAAGAATTGTTATAAAGCACAGTTTCTGCCGGCATTTGGAAAATCAGACCACACTGCCATTTTCCTTATGCCGGTTTACAAACAAAGGCTAAAGCAGGAAGCACCAGTCACAAGAGAGGTTGCTCGCTGGAAGGACCAATCATTGGCTGTGCTGCAGGACACGCTGGATGATGCAGACTGGGACATGTTTCAGCGCAGCTCTGATGGCATTGACATGTTTACGGAAGTGGTTGTGGGATTTCAATAAACTAGCGGATGATACAGTGGAAATAACTATCATCCGAACTTTTCTGAATCAGAAGCCGTGGGTAGATAAAAACATCCGTGATGCTCTGAGATCACGCACCGTTGCCTATAAAGCAGGGCTCGTCTCCGGTAACATGGACCAATACAGAATTGCATCTTACAATGTACGCAGCGCGGTTAAAAAGTCAAAGCGAAGCTTCGGGAAAAAACTAGAGTCACAGCTACAACAGTGTGACTCTAGGAGCCTATGGAAGGGTCTGCGGACAATAACTGACTATAAACAACCAGCCTCTTCAATGATGAATGCTGATGCTTCACTGGCTGATGAGCTAAACATGTTTTATGCTTGCTTCGACGATGCAGCTACAACACATCAAACAGCTGCACGCATACGGAGAGCACAATTGAAGATAAAGATTTTATCTTTACAGAGCATGCTGTGAGGAAAGCTTGCAAGAGGGTGAACACCAGGAAGGCAGCAGGACTAGACGCAATCCCAGGTCGAGTCCTGAGAGCCTGCGCCGACCAGCAAGCACCAGTGTTCACCGAGATCTTCAACTTCTCCCTGGCCCAAACAGTGGTTCCCACAAACAACAGCCCGCTTGTCTCAATGATTACCGCCCAGTAGCACTGACTTCAGTAGTGATGAAGTGTTTTGAGTGACTGGTCAGAGATTTCATCACTTCCTTACTTCCTGCCACCACAAACCGTTCCACAGACAATGCCATATCTCACCTGCTACACACATCCCTGTGTCACCTAGACACTGGCAGAGGGAATTATGTTAGGATGCTGTTCGTGGATTACAGATCAGCATTCAACACAATAATTCCCTCAAGTTTTTTCAACAAGTTGAAGGATCTAGGACTCAGCTCATTACTGTGTCAGTGGATCCTCAACTTTCTCACAGATAGACCCCAATCAGTGAGGGTGGGGGAACATGTCTCTCCCTCCATCTCACTCAGTACTGGAGCGCCTCAGGGCTGTGTTTTAAGCCCCCTGCTGTACTCACTGTACACTTATGACTGTGTAGCCACGTCAGACACCACCTCCATTGTCAAGTTTGCTGACGACACTGTTGTGGTGGGCTTGATCTCAGACAACTTTGAGAAGACCTACCTGGAGGAGATTAGGAACCTAGAGTTGCCAGGAGAACAACCTACTCCTAAGCAAGACTACTAGTCAGCAAGACTAAGGATCTGATTGTGGGCTTTAGCACAAAGCAGGCGAGGAATTACAAGCCCCTACACATCAATGGCGCACCTGTGGAGAGAGTGAACAGTTTCCAGTATCTGGGTGATCACATCACACAGGACCTGTCATGTATAAACTCAATTATGCGGAGCGCTCACCTCCCCAAATCACACTTTTGTAGTGTCAGGTGCTGTACTGTGAGACCCACTCCTGTCATGGTCCTGCCACATCAACACCCTGGTGAAGAAGGGCCATCAGCTTCTCTTCTTCCTCAGAAGACTTAGGGACTTCCATCTGCCTCTGAGGGTGCTTAAGAATTTTTAGTCATGTGCCATCGAGAGCATCCTGATGTGAAATACCTGCATCTGGTTTGGAAACAGTACCAAGCAGGACAGACGAGCTCTTCAAAGAGTGGTGCGCGCCCGAATGCATCATTCGCTCTGAGCTTCCTGACCTACTGTCTATCTACACTAAGCAGTGCAAGCCCAAAGCCAGGAAGATTATGAAAGACCTCTCCCACCCCAGCAATGGACTTTTCTCACTGCTGAGGTCAGGGAAATGCTTCCACTCCCTTAAAGCCAATACAGAGAGAATGAGGAGGAGCTTCTTCCCTCAGACCATTCGGTCCCTGAACCAGGGGTAGAACTAGAACTAGACTCACTCATATATCACATTAATGCACGTGCACTTTAAAAATCATAAACAAAAATGTACTTCATAAATATACATCAGTTCTTTTCATTTTTTATCTCATATGTAACTCTTATTCTTTTTAATGTAATTCTTATTCTTATGGTCGGGCATTGCACAGCAACAAGCATTTCACTGCATGTCGTACTTGTGTATGATTGTGTATGTGACAAATAAAATTTGAATTTACATGCAGCTAGCGACCTGAAGGATCCCTTGCTTATGGGAATTCACTAGAGAGATATAGGGTCAGGTTGGCATCCAGCCAAGGGGCCCAGATTTTATCAAATTTTTGAGGGGAACCTCTGGCAGCATATAGTTCTCATAAGTCACCATTTCACCCCTTGTAGTGGCCAGTAATGTGAGCCCTCCAGTATATTGAAGTGTGGAAGAGCCACGTTCCTCCATATCAGCATGTTTGTAGAAGACCTGATTTTGTTGGGCTACCGTAAACCAGGCTGCCATATGACTACAAAGCACCTCAGGAGATCCTGCTTAGTTCTGTAGGGAGCATATTGTAGCGTCTACTCGTGAATTTATTTACTTATTAAAATAATGTATGTGGGGGCATTATAATATGCCAGTATCATGTGGAAACCATGTCTTCACTGTAGTAATGATATTATTGTGAAGAGCAATCATTGGACTAAATAGCTCCCATGAGACCACCACTTTGGTTTTACAGTTTGTAACAGAGATGATGGGTTGACAGGATCCTTGGGCTTTCTCCAAATAAAAACATGAGGGTGTGAATATAAAGAGAGATAAATCATCAGACCATATTTGTTTTTTACACTCTTTACACAGTGACCTTGGATCCATGCGATTTTCGAATGGCAACATTATAAAGCTCACACAACAGAGCTTGGAGACAGAGGTGCCGATTAAATTCTGTGGTATTATTTGAGGCTGACCATCTATGGTGTTTAAAACTATTCTGTCGGTGAACTTTGTCTTGTGACCACTTTCTCTCTTTGCCATTGAAATCTGATCACATTTGGCATAAGTTGTCAAGATTTCAAGAAACACTAAATAGTGTGGCAGTTTTTTGACAATTCCTCTATCACAGTGACCATCTGCCTCTTTGGATAAAATATTTGAACAAGGCTTGTAAGGATATATACAGGTATGGCATCTAGTATCCAGAATGTTAAATACCTGGGTTTTCTGAATAAGCGATCTTTCCATAATATGGAACAGCCTTAAAGGGCATGTAAAGGCAAAAAAATAAAATCCCATTTTTTTTACTTTCTTTAATGAAAAAGAAACCTATCTCCAATATACTTTAATTAAAAAATGTGTACCGTTTTAATAAGAAACCTGACTGTATGCAGTGAAATTCTCCCTTCATTTACTGCTGTGGATAGGAATTGTCAGATGGTCCTAACTGCTGAGCAGGGAAACAATCATATGAACAGCAGGGGGAGCCCCCACCTTACTTCCCAGCCATGCAGAACTCAAGCAGCTTTGTTTATGACTATCCCTAAGCAGCCCAGACCACACTGAGCATGTGCACAGTCTAGGTCTTGCAAAGATGTTTAACAAAGTTACAAGATGGTGACCCCCTGTAGCCAACTTTGAAAGCATAAATCATTTGTTTGATTAGGCTTGTGGTGCAGTAAGTTCATGTTTATATTTAGCATACAAAATACAGCATTTCTAGCCTTATTCTATTTTAGACTTTACATGCGCTTTAAGGTTGCTTAGAAAATTGAAAATGTATGTGTAAATAAGTAGGATTTTTTGCAATCATCAATGAATGATTAGTTCATATAATTCTAGAATAGTTATCATAAAATAAGTGGTATTCATGTTTAATTAGTGGGGAAAAACTAAAAATAGGGCGCTATAGGAAATGATACTCATGCAATTTGCTTTTTCATCATCCATGCAGGATATTATTAGGCAATAGCGTTTCCATAATTATCCATTCAAAGCTTGATTAATTTACACAAAATGTAATATCTTGAGAATGTCTGTGCTGAAGACAATATTTTTTGTATATGTATAAACACATCTTTAAGGCATATAATGTATTGTGAGAGCTATAAGGATTTTCATTGACATTCATCTGTACATCTCACATCCACGCAGACTACAATTGTCATTAGATAAACCACATAGTGGAAACAAGGTATCTTGGATGACTATACTGACCTTGAAGCCTGGCCTCCAGAAGGTAGAGCCTTGTATGGAGACATTATAATAAGAGGAAGGTAGGATTCCCTTCTCCCATCTCGGGTGCAGTAGTAGTTGTTTGCCAACTTGTGACTAGGGCCAACAGGCAAATTTGGGGGTGGCTGTGTCCTGTAAAAAATACATGTGAAGGTTTAAAGAGTTAGTACAAATATTTTTAGAATAGCAAGCAAACTATTTCTAGACGTTATATGTGGTGTTAATTGAATGGTTGTGAATTTGTACCCAATTTAAACCTGATGAACAGACTGCGCATAAGCAAATAAATTCCACTAGCAGATGGGCAGTATACTCATCCCTCTACAGCAGTGGAAGTTTTCTTCTCTGTGCTACTATTAGTAATTAATAATGGCAGTTTATTAGGGCAACTGCAAAAGAGGAGATTTGTCCCCTGTGGAATATCTGCACTACCATGGACAACAAATCTCCTGAAAATGCCTTGCCATTCACTAATGACGCAGAGAAAGGAATGGGAAAGACAGATTTTATTTTCTGCTGAAAGCAGTTTTATAAATAACTATAACCCCTCCCTCTGAAAATTGGTAATGAATGTATACTGAAAATGTCCTTAGAATTATAATTTTCCTTCATTAGGCAAAATTTTAATTTTTGCGTTTACATCCTTATTAAATTTAAACTTTACATTTTCTTCACTATGTTGTTCCCAGTAGCAGCTCCATAAACCAGTGGCTGAATTACTAAACTTTTACAATTTGCTACAGATACATTGCACAGCAGCACCAAAAGTATATCAGTAACTAATGTATCTGTAGTTACCTTTAGTAGCATGTACAAAAACAGTGTTGGAACATCAAAACTGTATTGGTTATGAGTAGTTACCAGAAAATGATCAATGACTTGTTCTCTATTAGTTACCTCTTTGAAATCTCTGTGTAACGCAGCTGTAATTTCCCCTGAAGATCTTGCTATCAAAAAAAAAGCAGCAAAGAAAATATCAATACATAACAAATGCTATATTCATCCTAATCCTTCATGTATATACATATCTGGATATAGTGTCGTTATTTTTGCCAATCTCTATCTTTAAACAGCCACGTCACAGTGCATTGACAAGTATACCCATTATAACCAAGCAGAGAGATCAATGAATGTTTTGCTCTCGGAGCTGAATTTTACCTCATACGATATAGGATATGTGCATTCGGCCTGGAAATACTGCTATGTTGGGCTTATCTTAAGTAATAATCGGATCTCTGTATACAATGTTGCCTGCACTCAGAAGGACTGCATACAAGCAAGCTAGGGAGTTCCTGGAAATGGTACAGACTGGAACTAATGCTCAATGTGTGAGCCTTCAATGTTCAATTATGATTGTTCTTTCGTAGAACTGTATAAACTTTTTATTCAGCATAGATAACTTCCCACTGATGTTAATGGGATACTGTGCATAGGTGTTCATGGCCTGAAAACACACACAAGACACCCATGTAAAACAAGCTTTATGCCATAATAATTAGATGGTGGTATCTTGGACCGAGTTTTGCTGACCACTGAAAATCAAAACATATTGAATACAGATTGAAATAAAAATGATTAAATATTTTAAATAACTGATACTTTGCAATCATTCATGGGAAATACAGGAGTATCCATCACTAAGGTAAATAAATATCTACAGTCAGAAACAGCACTTTTTAATGGTATGGCCTTTGAACACCGACCTAGCCAGGGAACATGTAACTAGTCTGCGGTGCTTCCCCACAAATGTCATCATCATGCTTTTTCTCCTTAGAATGCTGTGTTAAGGAGGTCACCAAACAAGCTTATTTGGGGATTGGGCCCAATGTGGCGGCCCTGTCTCAACCTGCCGGGTTGCTTTTATAGACCCGCGCCACCCCACCGATGACATCACAAAAGGACCGGGGCCGGGCAAGCAGGTGTAGTGTCTATAAAAGACGAACTCAGAAGTCGGAAGCTGGCATTTGATAGTGGCAGGTGAGGAGAGCAGGAGAAGAGCTCAACCCGCAGCCGCCCAGGAAGAAGCGTGCAAGGTCGGCCCAAACCCGTGTGTATTGGGCCGGCCCACACATTACTAGTGGGCCCCCATGCCCCCTGGTGGATGCCCCCTGGTACTTCCACCACTGTTATATTCTTAAAAGTGAAGAAGAAAGACGGGAAGTTGCTGTTGTTGTCATAGGCCAATCTGCCTGGGGCATTGTTAATAATGGCATTAAAATGGAAGGTTCCCTGGCCAGGCTAACACATGGAACACGAATACCCCAGAACAAGAATGCTAAGCGAGGCTAGCAGCAGTAAATTCCTTCAGCATTGTACAAAACAATAATGTACAAAAAAAAATCTCAACCGTACAAGCACTGAGAGACTTGTTAGGACTTAAATTGATGTGAATAACACAGAGCAACACACAAGCTATTCTAATGTAAATAAAGTTCACTTTCATAAACTGACTCTTCCAGGGGACTTGGTAAGTGTAGATGACCGGGAATTGCTGTCAAACTGTGACAAACAATTGTGTGTAGGAGAAAAGTAAGACAATAACCAAGCTACGAAGGACTTTGTCGTGATAACAATATACCCAGACACATTAACCAATATGCTGCAATACAAAGTCAAGAACAGAATAAGTAGCGTGTTACCCCCGACGCCCAGTTCCTTAATCTCTGAATGAATTTGGTAGCGCTCGCCATCTTTGTTGTTAAGGGCACGGGAGGAGAAAGGGCACGGGAGGAGCCGCGAGCAGCTCTCATGAAGGGACAAGACAGAAACTACTACTACCTTATAGCGACGCTGCTGTAGGCATGCTAAACCCGTACAACCTCTACACAATTAGTGTTAATGTGTTAATAGTCACGCTTGCTCAGTGATTTAAACATTATCAAACACGCCAATTTCAAAAAGCTCTTGCCATTAGTAAAGATGGCTTCCTGATTCCGGAGGAATCAAGCCCAACCTTGTGGATATGACGTGATATATGTCCGCCGGTCTCATTCAATGCCACACCCACTTAGATTATTTTTGCAGTTGAATAGATATAATAACCCCTCATTTTAAAGAACTGTTGAGAGACCTGGAATTTGATTGTACTTTTATGTACAAAGAAACTATTCTCATCCTAAAATTCGCCTGTTGACAAATGCTATAAAAGGCGTTGACGTAACCACGTGACCCTCTCTCTGTCTCCTACCGCCATCATGGAAGCCAGCCGCGTGCAGCCGATCAAGCTTGCCCGGGTAATGATGGGGTGAAATGAATATAGAGTGCTTTGTGGCGGTGTGTGAGGGACAGCGGCAGTTGCAAAGCTGCATTTGAGTTGTTCGCTTTCGTAAAATGAGCTAAAAGATCAGCCACATGACTTATTTACAAAGGCCTATGCTTGGATGTATTATGCCCCTTATTGGGTGGTTTTGCTATAATCCCTAGGTTTAGACGTAATAAATAGACCTGGTTGTCTAATGGATCCATGGAGCTACTCCTTTTCTAAGTCTGCAAGATGTAAGTCAGTGACCATAGACATCTGGTAAATTTCTGTTGTCCTAGATGTGCTTGTAACTATGGCTGAAGGGTTCATACACCCATATATTATTCATTTCCTAAACTAAAGGGAGCCCCAACCAAATGTTGGACCTGGTAACCACTGATCTAGTCTTTTTGACCCATGTGTACAAATACATACAGATGGTCTGATCGCTCATTAGGTTGAGGCCTTTCTCTTCTGGTTGAAGTGGTTATTTGTGGTGCTTGTGCCAGTCTGAGGATTACATGATTTTGTTTGGTGGCTTGGGGAGGAAACTAGGTGATAGAAATGGAATATTCATGAAGAGAAATACAAATTGATAATGCAATATTCTGCTATGTGCCTAGTTACATCTGACTTGCCAGTTTTGGTTGGCAAACTGGACTTGGATCCACACAGATGAAGACTCCAAGATCTGCCCAGTTTGTTGCAGGGCCAGTTTGCCAGTTAGTGTGTATAGGGTTTTAACTTGCTAATGCTTTATTTTTAAATGATTCTGCCAACCAGCAGAGCGCAGAGAAGATATTCAGAAGTTTTGTTCTTTTTGGTGTTTTTCTTTAGTTTGGTGTTAACCTAAAATTGCAGGGTGAAGTATTAATCTCTAACTATAGCTATTTTATGTATGCTGGCTGCCGTTTTACTGCTCTAATTTGAGCCTGACACTTGCCTGTGTGGTCGGCAAAAAAAATAATTTTATCCTTAATTCCCCTTTAACATGACTTAAGAGTTGTGTACTTCTAACTCCTTACGTTGTGATTCTTTTTTTGAATGTGTTGTATTATGCCTTTTGTCTGAAAATGTTTTTTTCTTTTGCAGGTAACAAAAGTCTTGGGGCGCACTGGTTCTCAGGGTCAGTGTACCCAGGTAAGATGACACTTCGTTGTTACTTACATGCTGCATGTATAGTCTGTATATCTTGCTCTCTTAAAGGGGAACTATTGCAAAAATGAATATTTAATATAAGCTTCAGCATACTGAAAAGTATTATAATCCATAAAAAATTCTGTACTGTTTCTGAAATCAAGTTTATGTTCACTATTCCACTCGGCATCGGTTTCTCTTCTCTCTTCATACAGCAGTTGGGTGTCCGATATTCATTGACCGTTGGATCCAATATATCTTATAGGGGGGCTCCTTTTGCCTAGAAGATGTAGTCAAACTCGCACTATTAAAATCCCCAGAAATCCTTTCTCTTCATGCAAAAGGCAGTTATATTAGATTTTGCTTGTACTGGAATCTGTTGTTTGAATGAACTCTTAATTCATCTGCTAGGAACGAAGCCCCTATAAGAGATACTGGCACTAACTGTCCATGAATATCTGACACCCAACTGCTGCATGAAGACAGAATTAAGAGAAACAGATGGAGATAGGGTATACAGAATTTATAATTGATTTATATTTCAAAAGTTTCTTATTTCAGTATGATGAAGCTTATATTAAATAAAAATGTTTGCAATTGTTCCCCTTTAACTACAATTATGTATTTGGTTGTTAGAAGCAGCTGCAGTGGGATGGTTGCGGGTTCAACTGCAGGGGGAGGCTGATGGGGGGGGGGGGACTGGTGGTATTGCCTTTGGTTATGCTACTTGGCCCAGCTCTGACCATGGGTGTTGGTTTGCCAGATGTAAAGCACTGTTTGGACTTAAGTAATGTTTGGTTTTATGAAATCCTCTGATTTAGAGATATATCTGTAGTTCTTTTGTTCATTCTTTGTACCACCTATATTAACAGGTCCGTGTCGAGTTCATGGATGACAGCAACCGTTCCATCATCCGTAATGTTAAGGGACCAGTTAGAGAGGGTGATGTCCTGACTCTGCTGGAATCTGAGCGAGAAGCTAGGAGATTACGTTGATTTTCACCAGGTAAAAAATCACACTTTGTTTTCAGTTATGAGCCCTATTTTTTTTCGCTGGTTCAAAAATGGACTAAATATCGAGTTAACTTAAAGCTATGGCATAGGGGTCATTTTGTCCACTGTTCTCTGCCTAATGCAAGCAATGGACAAAATGCCCCCTCTACCTGTCATCATTCTTAAAGGTGTAGTTCACCTTAAATTAACTTTTAGTAATGGAATAATCAATTCTAAGCAACTTCAATTGGTCTTCATTATTTTTTTTTTAATGGCTTATGGATTTATTTTTCCCAGCTTTCAAATGGGTCACTGACCCCATCTAAAAACAAATGCCTTGTAAGGCTACAAATTTATTTTTGCTACTTTTTTTTATTACTCCTCTTTCTATCCAAGCCCTCTCCTATTCATAGTCCAGTCTCTTATTTAAATCAATGCATGGCCACTAGAGAAACTTGGAGCCCAGCAACCAGATTGCTGAAATTGCAAACTGGAGTTACATAGTTGTTTGCGTGCCATCACCATTTTGTGACTAATTGGTATAGCCCAACTGAACAAATGCTATGAAGTTTTCATATTAATATTAGAACACCTTGGACATGTTGGTACATAGGCATCATTGTTTTAGATTTTCATGTGGTAAATTATTTTAATGCATTTTCCCCCCACTTTTTTCGCAGGTCCATGGCTTTATGTGAAGGAAACGACTGCAATATGTTTTGCTGCCAAAAAGTGGGCCATCTGTGAATCCAGAAAAGATCCTGGTTTTCTGTTTGTAAAATAAAGATTTGTAAAGAACATCTGCATTTTAAGTCTGCAATGTGTTTTTATATGGACAAATTAGTAAACTATTTCAAAATGGCACAAGTGAAGATGGGATGCAATGGCTTGGCAGCCTTATAGGGTAGGGAAGTGTTGTGCAAGTCAGCAACAGACTTGTGTGAGGAATCATGGCCAAGTGGGGAGAAAGATTGCGTTTTCTTTTAATCCGTAATTTGAATCGCTATACCAAGCCTTGCAAAACAAAAAAACCTATAAAAAAAAATAGGATTCTTTTGAAACCAATATAAATTTATGCAGCTTAGTTATTAAGTAAAATGTAAGGGACCTATTCAGACGCCCAGTTAACTGAGTTGTCAAATGCTTTATTTGGAAACTATCATGGCGACCTTTTAGTTTCATAGACATACACTGGCTTATACAGGAAATGAAGAGCTGTGCTTTCCTGTCCTTTCATGTGCCAGTGAATCATTTATTAGTACTGAATCATTTTTATATAAATGTTCAGTACTAATAAATTATGGGCATTTGTGTATAGCACAAGTGAAGAGTGAATGCCCTGTTTTGTGTGGCAAAAAAAAATTCAAAACTGCATCAACATGCAAATGTTTGCAGTGACTGCACAACTTTTTTTTCTAGCACAATACATTGAAGTCTGGGTATTTTTTTTTTTTTTTTTTAACCTCCTAGAGAAAGCTCAATCATTACTTCAGAGCATCAGCAACCTTAAGGGCAAGGCCAGACGTGGCGTTTTTAAAAAAGAACAGCCAGGCGTAAATATGCGACTGAAATCATCAACATGTGTTTTTCAGCACGTAAAATTCTTTTCCCAATATGCACTTCTCATTGAGAATTTGGATGCCATATTTAAAATACACTGCGTATTTACGCAAAGTGTGGTTTCAAACGTGCAGATCCCGTAGTTTCTTGACGTATTGGCGTTTCTGCTAAAAACGCCAATACTGGCGCCCTGTGTGAATTGCCGTAGGGCAGTTTATGCGAATTTACGCCTGGCTGTTCTTTTTTTAAAAACGCCACGTCTGGCCTTGCCCTTAAGCTTGCTGATGCTCTGAAGTAATGATTGAGCTTTCTCTAGGAGGTTAAAAAAAAAAAAAAATACCCAGACTTCAATGTATTGTGCTAGAAAAAAAAGGTGTGCAGTCACTGCAAACATTTGCATGTTGATGCAGTTTTGAATTTTTTTTGCCACACAAAACAGGGCATTCACTCTTCACTTGTGCTATACACAAATGCCCATAATTTATTAGTACTGAACATTTATATAAAAATGATTCAGTACTAATAAATGATTCACTGGCACATGAAAGGACAGGAAAGCACAGCTCTTCATTTCCTGTATAAGCCAGTGTATGTCTATGAAACTAAAAGGTCGCCATGATAGTTTCCAAATAAAGCATTTGACAACTCAGTTAACTGGGCGTCTGAATAGGTCCCTTACATTTTACTTAATAACTAAGCTGCATAAATTCATATTGGTTTCAAAAGAATCCTATTTTTTTTTTTATAGGTTTTTTTGTTTTGCAAGGCTTGGTATAGTGATTCAAATTACGGATTAAAAGAAAACGCAATCTTTCTCCCCACTTGGCCATGATTCCTCACACAAGTCTGTTGCTGACTTGCACAACACTTCCCTACCCTAACTGTCTATGCACTGCCTTTATTTAACCCTTGCATTGCTGACTGAGTTGAGCTGAAAGTCTGCTATTGGTCTAAAACCTCGAAACATCTAAAAATAAAATGATTGTAAACTCCGTTGGAAGGCATATATAAAGCCAGATAACTTATTTGCAGACCTTGAGTAAACTGCAAAAACATTTGGGATAATATTTTTGCCCAACAGGTGCCCTCTAATATAATTAAAGGAATGTGTTCAATTGCGGTTATCCAGTTCAGGGGTATAACTACACAGGAAGCTGATCATGTGGTTGCAGGGGGGCCCAGGACTGTTGGGCACCCAGTAAGGCCCTAATTAATATTTCAGTATAAGCAATTTCAGTCTTGGTAGAATAAGTCATTTTACCAATGTTTTTGGGACCCTAAGTTGAATCTGCTATGGGGCCCAGTAATGTCTAGTTATGCCAGGGGTCCCCAAACACCGGGCTATGGACCAGTGGCGGGCCGCAGGCTGTGCCGAATTAGGCCCCTTCTGGTCCCAGCTGCAGTCTATAATCGCTTTGAAAAAGGCCCTAATTACCTGCAATCCCATCTCTCTGTTGCGCCAATGCCATGACAACAGCTGTGTGAAGCCCAGGGAGCTTTCTAGTGATTGCAACAAGGACCAAAATACTGCTTGGACAATTTTTTTGGTAGTAAGAGAAGTCACAGCACCATCCATATATCGGTATTTAAAAAGCCTTTATTGGTAACTTGGCTCAGCTCTCAGACAAGGACCTGTCTGAGAGCAGAGCCAAGATACCAATAAAGGCTTTTTAAATACTGATATATGGATGGTGCTGTGACTTCACTTAACTAGTATTTAAGCGAGTTGGAGTGGACAGCTTTACGCAAACACCAGTCTTTTGAAAGCTGAAAAAGGTTTGGGTGAGTGCTAATCAGTTTTTTTTGGAAATGCACCCACCCGGTCCTCGAAAAAATTGTCTTGCTTGAAACTGGTCCGTGGTGCAAAAAAGATTTGTATATGGTCCCGGATTTGTGGCAAGGCGACAAAATTTTAGGGGCAAGATGACGCCCAGGCGCATCGTAATCAGCACTGGGTGCTCCGGTAATAAGGGCGTGCTTGCATATGGGGGGGGGGGGTTTTGTCTAAGAGCCTGCGCTAGGACAATGTGGCCACAAGAAGGGGTGCGCACGCGTGAAAGGCGTCTGGCATTTGCACTGTGCGGCCTTGGGGTGCCACTTGCTCAAATCCGGCTAGTGGCGGAACTACAAGGGAGCAGGGGGTGCGAGCGGGCCAGGGCCCACACCCCCCTCAGGGCCCCCGGCAGCTTGCGCCACTGAAATGCGGACCGAAAATCACGTATGGAGGGGGGCGGGGTGCCCGGCTGCGCATCCCACACAGGACCCGCTCCCCTCTAGTTACGTTATTGAATCCGGCCCTGTTTGTATCATCCCAAAGTCTTGTGGATGCGCCAGAAGGCGAATCTAGTGCCCATGCTACTAAGTTAGAGGCCACGAGGAGGGAGGGGAATATGAAGATTACAGAAATATCTGGGAAGTTGTCCCACCTCTATGTCTGAGGAAGAGCAGGCAATACATGACTGAAAGCTCAGATTTCTACATGTATTTTTAAAAGGTTTGTAAGTTATAATAAAAAAAGAATTTGGATTTCATATTTCGTTTGCAAATAGGGTTGCCACCTGGCTGGTATTTTACCGGCCTGGCCTGTTAAACTTATGGTTGATCTTAACATTATTAATAGGGAAAAAAGATAAATATATAGGAAGGTCACCAGAAAAAGGTGGCAACCCTATTTGCAAAGGACTTATCATACCGCTTTTTACGTGGTGGTGACAGGTCCCCTTTAAAACATTTTGTATTTTTATGGAACAATCTGAATTACAGGATATTTTTTTAGAAGTTTGGATGAACGTGGCTGGCACATTGGGATGGACTGGAAGTAGAATTAGGGTTGTCAGCATTTATATATTGGGCTGATGGGGTTGGGAATGGGTGGAGCCGGGACAAGTATCCGTTTGGAAGAGCTGCAACATGGGACTGTGCACTGGGGTAATTACAGAGGGCAATGGGGTGGGTCTTTAAATGCAATAACATGGAACGTTATATGAAAAAAAGGCATTGAGTGGATGGAATAAGATCGTCACAATGGGTGCAACAAGGGATTGCCTGTGTAAAAAAAACATGCCACTGACACGTTATTGCAGTTGCACTGAATGCGCTGCTCAGTTGCCTGATTCTTCCCCGGGAACACTGACAGCCTGTTGTCGAGCTTTTACCTCAGTACGATTAATTGTTGGTCCTCTTTGAACGCACGTGTTCTAAATGAATCTGCCAGAAGGCTCTGCGGTTAGAAAGTATTTTATTTGAAGGGTGAATAGAAACAAGAAGTTAACGCAATGACCAAGCCTGCATGAACATCCCTTCGATAGCTCAGCTGGTAGAGCGGAGGACTGTAGAGGAATATAGCAATCCTTAGGTCGCTGGTTCAATTCCGGCTCGAAGGAGATGACTTTTTTTTTTTTTTATTCGTTCATTCCCCTGGGTGCAAAAACAGTTCCTCTCTGAAGATATACATTTTTTAGAAGTATAAGTGTAATGAAACATTCTATTTAATTTGTATATGATATATTTATTTTTTATACTTTATTTGGTGCAATGAGGCAGTAAGTGCAATTATCCACTTCCTCTGTCTGCCACTTACAGATCACTTGCTGTCCATTAGTGATCCATAAGTTTTAGGAAAATGGCAGAAATATAAAACAAAGGCATATAACATATGTTTATCTTAGGGGCCCTCACACTTGCGTTTGTATCTGCATTTGCCCTGCGATTGATTTTTACATACCGCCCAATGTTCAATCAGAAAGAAGGACAAAAAGATCTGACATGTACCTACCTCCCAACATTTTGGAACTAGAAAGAGGGACATAAAGATTTGCTGCGTGGAGCGAAGAATTTTTTTGACCACGCCCATTTTTGTATTACCATGTCCGTTGTACAAAATTTGGCAGATTATAAAAGTTTGAATACATTTCTGTGGTTTTTTATGTTATTACAGTTTTGCTAATGAGCCCAGAACTGCTCCCTGTGAGAAGTCTTTTCCATGGCCTTTGACCTCCCTCCCTGCCCCTCGACGCACCTGCAAGAGAAAGAAGCTAGGCGCTAGGGGGCTGGAGGAGGGTTGCGGCTCAGGCAGGGGGGGACACAGCGGGTGTGGTGGGCCCAAGGCAGCAGCCCCAGTGGCCCCCAGAAACCCCAGTCCAGCGATGTCCCTTCGTGACTTATAACATCATTATATATTACAACAAAGGGGTTCATTGTTCCCTTTATAAATGCCACATTCTGACTAGCAGGTTGGCCAGATATCCAGGCATGGATGGGCGTACAGAGAAAGGTATGTTTATGTTATGGTTATATTCCAGTTATGGTTATAAACTAGTGGAGTATCTTACCTCATACTTACTTTTGACAATTGGGATGTCAAGCCCCAGTCTTCAAGTTTCACAGAAAGTTACTCTCATCTTTCAAAGAAAAATGACGATGACAAATTAACTCAAAAGCTTTTATTTTTTTCCAAAAATGCTGTCAGTACAGTATGTATAAATAAAGTGGGGTAGAACTGATTGCAATACAGCAAAATACATGGAATTTAAAATAGTGGTATTAGTATATAGAAACAATACATATTTTCATACAGCTACTTATAGTATCAATATCTTAGTGCAGTGGCAAAAGTCTTGTGTATTTAAAGAAGAAGGGAAAGGCATAATCATTGGATGGGTGCCCTTCAGTCATTCACTTACTGGGTACTTCTGTAAGAGCACTACATTGCTTTCTTCTCCTGCATCTTTCTTTTCTTTTGTCCGCAGGCGAGTGCGCCTACACACTAGAGGGACAAGCTGGCTTTTTTCTAATGCACAGGTGCACCCAGGCAGGGGCCTGATAGAAGAAGGAAGTGTGGAAGAAGATGATGATGATGTGTCACTTATAGTGTTGTACTCAAGACTGGTGTCGTTTTTAGCACGGGTGCACCAACCCAGAGTCTCAGGTAAGCGATTATACTTGAGATTACCTTTTCTTTTCTTCTCTTTTACTTTACTTCTTTAAAGGAGAAGAAAAGGTTAGATCACTGGGGGGTGCTATATGTTAGGCATTCCCCCAAGTGATTTACTTGATACTCCAGACCCAATGTAGGGCCTTGGGCTGATTGCATTCAAGACAGAACTGCAGAACCCAGCACCTGTCAACCCCCATGCCAATCGTCACCCCCCACTCTTTACCCCACTTCCCCCCCCCCACGTGCCTCTGCTGGCTACTCCAAAAAATTGCTCCAGCTTGGGGTACTTATGAGTGAGCACCACAAAGTGATCGGGGGCGTTTCTGAGGCAGGAGCCGCCTGAGACGACTCCTGCAATGCTGCCCCCCTCTCCCACTTACATTACCTGTGCGGAGGTCCAGGAGAGGCCTAGTGTGCAGAGCCCAATTGCGATTAGTTTCTAGTTTAAAAAACAGAAATTGGCTCTAAAGGTACGAGGATCGTATTTTTGCCACCCCTGATAACCCATTTCAACTCGTCTCTGGGAGTGATCATTATCTTCACACCAGGTGCATATGCACAGTAGAATCAAAACCTACATTTTTCACTGAACTCAGGGCCATTAATGAACAAAGAACTGAAGAAATTTGCTCCATGGTGGTTGCTCAGAAGTCAAGTAGAAGCCAGTGCAGTTTTTGCTGCTAACTGGATTTAAACAATTTTAATTTCGGGGGTACCTAACATTTGGCAATCTCCAGTAATTTAACCTTTCCATCTCCTTCATAAATAGGCAATATCATCCATTGATTTTATCCTCAAGGTTAGCGTCACATGTTGCTGTAGTATTGCTGCTCTCACCCACTAGTATAGAGGCAAGCATGAATACATTTATAAATGAATATTTAAGTATAAATACATGAAAGCAGGACTGAATTGGGAGCAAAATAGGCCCTGGCATTTCAAGTACACAGAGGCCCAAACAGCTCCCCACCAGCCCAATAACTAGTGACTTGTCTATGGCACCTTACAGCAGCCCTTCTGGCATTTGCCAAAACCCACATATTGCCAGTCCGGGCCTGCATGGAAGATAATCACTATTTATAAATGAGGTACATATACCTTTACCACAGTTTGCATTGCATTATAGTTACAATATACTTTCACCTTTTATGCCAATAAGTCAGTGCTTTGACCTCTTCTTAACAGCTCTATTCTGTGCTGAGATGAACTCAGTTGCACACTGCTGTATCAAATATCTTAATCTACAATAACTTAATGACCACAAAAGTCATGTTTAAAGAAAGAGTACATTGTATAATTGCGTATTTGTACTTTTGTTTTCTGTACAGTTGACACATAATGTGCTTTTTTCTGTAAAAATAGTATGTGCATTCAATAATGGCCAAAGTAAGTCTAAACATCCATGTTCATTCAATTTATTCAGGTTTCACTTGGCTGCTTGAGGCTTTACCCATTGTTAATACATCCGAACTCTGTAAACAGAAATGAAAAATTCAAGTTTGCTGTATTTCACATAACTCTTTTATATATTAATCTTTTCTAACCATGCTTAAATTCCTACCCAGAGGTGGCAGCAAAAGGGAAGGGGGGATCAAAATATAAAAACCCAGATTTTTCCTCCATGGAAAAAGACTGGAACAATTGGAATACAACAATATACTTTTGTAAGGTTACACCTTCCTTTAGACTTTGCAGTTTAGTTAGTAAAGTTTTAACATGAACAGACACAACCTAGTAACTTATCTGCAGGGAATTCACAATAACACAGAAAGCCTGTAGCTATTACCTGCTTCAAGCACCCTATATCATTGCAAATATAGAAATTATATGTCAATTCGTCTTTTCAGACCCCTGCCTAACCATATTCTAGTGTTGCAGCAACGGATTTCATATTCAAGTATCATTACTTACCGGAGATTGTACTTTGGAGAAATTTATGTGGGCATATAATAACATAGCAATATCATTCTGTCCAGCTTCCAGCGCTATTGATAAAGCGTTACTTCCATCCTGTACAATACAAATATTAAAATTATGAAGAACACCGAGCCTCTAAAGTATTGCGAATAGTAGTAGAAGGTTATTTTTTCAGGGTCCAATGCTCCTAAACAAGCAACAGCTTCTTTTAAACATTTTTGTTAGATCAAATACAAAAACAGTTTGAAAATGAAATAAAGATTATTGGGCGCAAAGAGAATTTTCACTTTTCTAAAGCCTAACTGGCGCCTACATACTAAGGATACAGCATGTCAGAGTGTTGGTATTCCTTATACAGATGATGTACTGCTTTGGTGCATATTTCAGATTAAAGTAGAAGATAGAATAATTAGGATGTTTACATGAGTTAAAGTAAGAAGTAT
The DNA here is from genome assembly GCF_017654675.1 of Xenopus laevis. Taxonomy (NCBI): domain Eukaryota; kingdom Metazoa; phylum Chordata; class Amphibia; order Anura; family Pipidae; genus Xenopus; species Xenopus laevis. The sequence goes on from NC_054372.1 coordinate 91,922,426, forward strand.
TAGTCTTATCTTTCACCACTTTTATTACAGTACTGCAAAATATGTTGGCACTTTATAAACTAAATAATCACTCACATTATCTGTAATGGACACATCACAATCTGTTTGTGCTAGCAGCAATTTCACAATCTCTGCTCGACCATGTTCACTTGCGCACATCAATGCTGTCGATCCCTCATCATCCTGAAGGTTTACATTCGCTCCACAGACAAGCAGCGCCTGCACCATTTCCTGACGACCATGGCTCACTGCAAGCATCAGTGCTGTCTGACCAGCCTACATCAAGATCAAAAGCAATAAGAACTGGTAACATGAAAAAATATTTCAGCCCTAGTTTGAATATAATGTCTTATATTAAAATCTTGGAGTCTGAAGTCAAAATTAAGTAACAGAATTCTAGTGCTACTCTCTGAAAATCACTCACATGGAACCAGGTATTTTCAATATTAGGGCCATTAGAATTAATAGAATGATGTACCTGATCCTGAAATCATTCAAAATCCAGTGTCAAACAAATAAAGCCGTTACCTGGCTGGCTTTAGCATTAACGTTGCCCAAGCTAAAGAGCCTGCCCACAACATTCATGTCATCTTCCTTTTCAACAGCGGCTAGGGCAGCTAACATGATTGCAGTGTAGCCTGCCTTATTCTGTCGGTCAACATTGCAGACTCCTAACGAAAACAACAAAGAAAGTTTACATACAGGGGAGGACAAGCTAACCCAAATAATTTATGTTTTTTGGCAATGTAAAAGATATGAATGAGGTCTTCAAAATCGAAAAACTCATAATAAAATGTCACAATGTACACATTTACACAGGAAACAATACTATATATTGAGTTTCAAGATTTGGCAGACTAACAACTATTATGGACTTTGCTTTAACAACTCTATAGTTTGTTTATCTGATGATACAGACAATCCTGACCTGACCAGAGGGCCTTCACTATGCCACTAGAGGAGGGGGCTGACAGCAGTACCTACACTCACTCACTAATGCAGTTTTCCAGCACTACTGTGCATGCACTCATTCCTGCATGGTATGCCCTCGTTTTCTGACAACACAAGCCATTTAATCAAACTATGGACAGCTATAACATGCAATCTAGTGTAACCCTCTTCATTTGTTTTTGTACATACCAGTGTCCAGCAGCAACTGAACAATGGAGAAATTGGAGTGAGACACACTATAGTGAAGGGCTGTGTTCCCATTGCCATCAGTAAGATTTACAACATGGCTTAACATTTCTGGGGAGACATCCATAAAAGCTTTGATGTATGCTGCCACAGTTTCAACCACAGAGGATTTTTGACTGGAGGCTCGAAACCACTCCTGCTGCACAATGTGGGAACTGGCCAGCTGAGTAAAAGGAGGAAAAAAGAAGCTGTTTTAGTTCTCTTGTGCAGAAGCCAATTAACAGTCAGCAGGTGCCATGTAAGAATTATTTTGGCAAAACTGAGGTAACGGGAAACATAAACAACAAATAAGCTGGGGAATACCAGTAGGTGCCAGTAGCAGAAGAACCCTGTATTTACAGTTTGCCTACAGGCATCAGTACTGGGCTGCTTCACACCTGTCAGAGCTGGGCAGAGTGCAGATTATGGTTGCTATGGCTCAGAATTCTGCTTCACTTTGTTCTGTCTCCAGGGCAATACTAAATAATCATCTTAGCTATGCATCTGTTTCTGAACAACAACTCCATGCATTCTCAGAGTTTAGTAAGTGTTAAATACAAATTTGGGTACAAATTCTATCCACTAAACTTACTGCACCAGCCTAATGTTTCAGAATCTCTACCATCAACAGTAATGGTTCAAGTCTTCTGCACAGGGGGTCACCATCATGGGTTATGTTAGCAGAGCTGCCCTTTCTAACAGTGAGGATGGGGGGGATGTGGAGAAATTTTCCAAGTAGGTGACATAATAGAAAATGACCTCAAATGAAGTGGCTTCACTCACATGCGCAGAACCTGTCCTGAAGCCACAGAAATCGCTCCGCTGACATCACTGAAGAAGTCTGCGTATGCGGACATTGGATTTTTTGCTGCAGTCATGCAAAATCATCAGAGATCATCAAAAATCAGGGGGAATATAGTAAAGTGACAGGAGACCGTGGGGACACACTGTAAAAATCTGGTACCTCCCGATAAAATAAGGGGAGTTGACAGCTCTGAGTTAGGAGTATTCAAAGGCTGAGGGGCAAATTTACTAAAGGGTGAAGTGACTAACGCTGGCGAAAACTCGCCAGTGTGATGTCATTTCGGAACTTTGCCGATTTATTAACGGAGGCTGGCGTAACTTCGCTAGTACAGGAGGTACACTCTAGAGGTTCTTCGCTCCCTAACGCCAGGGAATTTGCGCTCTGGCAGATGGACTTAACTATGCAAATTCACTAAGATGTGGATTTTACTGAATGTTACCTCTTGCGTCAGACTTGCCTTTGCTACCTCAGACCAGGCAAAGTGCAATAGAGTAAGTATATAGGCGTTCCTAAAAAAAATTGTTGAAAGTTTTTCTAAGTTCCAAAAAACACTAGCGTCTTTTCCTTTCTTTCAGGGTGATAGGATGCAAAAGAGCGTAAATGTTTTGGGGGTAACCAGCTTCCCCCCTACATTTCCTAACATATGGCACATAAACTATATACTGGGCTCATGTGTAGGGCAATATAACAACTCTTTTTTTTTCTTTTATTAAGGATTCCTGGGCTTGTGTAGTGTAATGTATTTGCTGCAACATACGTCCATTGAACTTTAACTTCCCGCCGTATGCAATATAGGCAACGCTAGCGCAACTTTGCTTAGCTTGGCACAGTAACGCTAGCGCAACTTAGACAGCGTTCGGCTCTGTGGACTCAAATTCAGATTTTAGTGAATTAGCGTTGTCCTGGCGCATCTACACCTGCCGAAGTGTTGCACTGTGAGCGAAGCCATCGATGGCGAATTTTCAGAGGTTAGTGAATTTGCCCCTTAGTGTGCTCTGGGCAGCTGGTGTGAAGCTAAGCGTAGAGGTTGTCAGAAATCATCAAGCAGAAAATGAGATTCACCTTTCATAAAGTGAAAGCTACAGGGCTGATTATTCATTTTTTGATGCTAATTGCACTGGTTCCTAAGCTGCAGTGTAAAGTGAAACTGAGTCATGAGCCTTGTATCATGACTTTTATATTTTACATAAACACAGTGTGAGTTGCCCCGACCAGTAAGTGTAAGAGCACTTATCAGCATCCTCCGAGACACAGATCTTCACTACTAAAGAGTTGTGTTTACCTTGGGCTGGTACAGAATCTCAAAACATGAAGTGCTTTATTTCTAGCATATATTTGCTCTAAGCTTTAGTTCTTTTTTAAGATTTCAAACATACTCCCCATATTTTAAAGATATACAAATAATCATTTTTGCAGTCTTAACAATGGGTAGAACTATATGCAACAAAAAATAAAATATGTTTTTAGTAAATTCAAGTACTTAAATTAATTTTTTTGTAAGATACAGACATAATATATGTGGCTTTTTGTTAAGGGATTATGTGCCATACTTACAGATTCTTTTGTTTTCACAGCATTTGGTTCATGTAAATGAACACTGACCACTAAACAGGCCTCCTGCATCTTCTGACTCAGAATACAGCTGAAAAAAGTAAAGAACAAGCCTAAGGTTTTTATATAGACACGCTAGGCATAGACTTTTTCAGCAAACATGCATGTCAAACAAGACTGTAATACAGAAATACACATAGGAAATATGTCTATATCTTTTAATATATCAAGGTCATGGTCAGGGCCGTATTCATATTAAAGCACCCGAGGGCCTTTGCCTAGGGCAGCAGGTTTTGGGGGGTGGCCCTCGAGTGCCTATAAATAATTTTTTTGGAAATTAAAAAAAAAACTAAAACGCCCAGCCTCTTCCATGGATTTCCATTGAAAATCCGGTGAAAGAGGGGGGGGGGGTGAGGGGTAGGGGGCCGGGCTATTGGACCTAAATACAGTTCTGGTCATGGTATATCTAGCAGAAGTAAATCTAGAGCAACTGGACTTGCTGAATAATCATTGAAGACGTTTCACTACTCATTCGAGCAACTTCTTCAGTTCAACTGACTGGTGTAGGAAATCTTTGGCATATAAAATCTTTCAATAATCCAATCACAATGGTGCAATGAAGCGATTCATAGATGTACCAGTTGAAACTCAGAGGTTGTGAATGCTGTGTAGTTACTGTGGTAGAAATAACAAAGGTGTCATGCAACTCAAAGAGGCAGGTGTTACTTGCGAGAGTTACATGAATGAAGGTAAGAAGTTTCGTTAAAGCGCAGAGGTCCATGCATTGTAAGTAATGCAAATTTCAAAAGTAAAAGTAGTAACCTCCGCTGTATGCTGGCAAATGCACAGAGTTTGTCAGGTAAAATGGGAGACCTAGAATTAATTGCATGCTCTAAAAATTATGATATAATTGGTATCACTGAGACCTGGTGGGATGAAACATGTGACTGGATTGTGAATTTAAATGGTTACACCCTTTTTAGGAGGGACAGAGGGATTAAGGGAGGAGTGTGTTTGTATGTAAAGCCTGAATTAAAGCCATGCGCTAAAGAAATACCAATAGCTGGCACTGGTGAGGGTGTAGAAGTTGCTGCTATGGGTGACTTCAATTATCCAGACATTAACTGGGTTAATAGTGTTGCTAAGACAGAAAAAGATAGTAGGTTTGTAAATATGCTGAATTCCAGCTCGTTCAAGAACCTACTAGGAATAACTATCTTTTGGACCTTGTAATAACTAACAATACTGAACTCATCTCTAACATTTGTGTGGGTGAGCATTTAGGGAATAGTGATCATAACATGATCTCCTTTGAGATTCTGTTGCAGAAGCAATTCTATAAGGGAGTAACTAAAACACTAAATTTCAGACGTGCAAACTTTGACAGTATAAGGGCATCTCTGCAACATATTAAGTGGGAAATTCTTTTCACAGGGTTATACACAGAACAGAAAAGTGAAGTCTTTAAAATACTGCTTAATAAATATATTTGTCAGTATATTCCACTTGTAAGCAAGGAACGTCATTGCAAAGCAAAACCTTTTTGGTTCAATAAAAGCGTTGGTGTTGAGGTGGGTAAGAAAAGACGTGCTTTTAAGGCTTTCAAGTTAGCTGGGACAGCCAAATCATTTATAAGGTACAAGAAGGCCAATAAATCATGCAAAGAAGCTATAAGGCAAGCTAAAATTGATATAGAAAAGGATATTGCAGCAAGCAGTAAAAAAATCCAAAATTATTTTTGAAATATGTTAATAGTAAAAAAAATGAAGCAGTAAGGGGTGGGACCCTTACTATCAGAGGGGGGTCAGCTGGTTGATGAAAACAAAATAAAAGCGCAGATTCTGAACTCATATTTTTCATCTGTCTACACAAATGAGGAACCAGTAAGTGAAGGTTTCCTTCTTAATAGTCCCAATTCTAGTAATACAACTAATGATGCATGGTTCACACATAATGAAATTCAAAAGAGACTAGAACATGTTAAGATGATGTAAGGGCTCTGTACTTGGTCCCTTGCTTTTCAACTTGTTTATTAATGACCTGGAGGTGGGAATTGAAAGTACTGTTTCTATTTTTTGCAGATGATACTAAATTGTGCAGAACTATAGGTTCGATGCAGGATGCTGCAGAGTGATTTGTCTAAATTGGAAAACTGGGCAGGAAACTGGAAAATGAGGTTCAATGTTGATAAATGCAAGGTTATGCACTTTGGCAAAAATAATATAAATGCAAGTTATACACTAAATGGCAGTGTGTTGGGAGTTTCCTTAAATGAGAAGGATCTAGGGATCTTTGTAGATAACACGTTGTCTAATTCTGAGCAGTGTCATTCTGTGGCTACTAAAGCAAATAAAGTTCTGTCTTGCTTAAAAAAGGGCATTAACTCAAGGAATGAAAACATAATTATGCCTCTTTATAGGTCCCTGGTAAGGCCTCATCTGGAGTATGCAGTGCAGTTTTGGACTCCAGTCCTTAAGAGGGATATAAATGAGCTGGAGAGAGTGCAGAGTCGTGCAACTAAATTGGTTAGAGGGATGGAAGACAAATTATGAGGGTAGATTGTCAAGGTTGGGGTTGTTTTCTCTGGAAAGAAGGCGCTTGCGAGGGGACAGATTACACTTTACATGTACATTAGAGGACATTATAGACAAATAGCAGGGGACCTTTTTTACCCATAAAGTGGATCACTGTACCAGAGGCCACAGTGGTTCTTCACAGTCAGGACAGTGAGGTTGTGGAATGCACTGCCGGGTAATGTTGTGATGGCTGATTCAGTTAATGCCTTTAAGAATGGCTAGGATGATTTTTTGAACAGACATAATATCAAAGGCTATTGTGATACTAAGCTCTATAGTTAGTATAGGTATGGGTATATAGAATTTAATTAAAAGTAGGGAGGGGTGTGTATATGGATGCTAGGTTTTCATTTGAACTTGATGGACTTTGTCTTTTTTCAACCCAATTTAACTATGTAACTATGTATGTACACGTCTGCTACATACATAGTTAGTGTCAATGGTCCCACCTCTATTTAGGGATGGAAACACAAAACTATGCATTTTTGCAGATATCAGCTCAAGTATATCACACACAGTTTGACGCCAGGCCTGGACTGGAATTCAGAGTAGGCCATGGAAGTACAAAGAGGCCGAAACAGACACCCGCCAGCCTGCTATGGCATCTTACAGCAGCCCCTCTGGCATTTGCCAGAATCCACAGATTCAGTCCAGGCCTGACCAACACTGTGCCTGTCAGAGCAGAGGAACAGTTGAGTGGATGGGAGCGCATCGCTACAACTTTTACTTAAAGGGATACTGCCATGGAAACAGCAGTTAATAGTGCTGCTCCAGGAGACTTCTGCACTGAAATCCATTTCTCAAAAGAGCAAACAGATTTTTTTATATTCAATTTTGAAATCTGACATGGGGCTAGACATTTTGTCATTTTCCCAGCTGCCCCAGTCATGTGACTTGTGACTTTAGGATGGAATTACTTTCTGGCAGGCTGTTATTTCTCCTACTTAATGTAACTGAATCAGTCTCAGTGGGACATGGCTTTTACCATTAAGTGCTGTTCTTAGATCTTCCAGGGAGCTGTTATCTTGTGTTAAGCTAGCCATAGATGTTGAGATTTTTAAAAGATCCAATCCTCATCGCGAGACCACGATTTTCTCGGAAAGATCGTACGATCGTACGAATTGAACCATCAACTAAAAAGACCAATTTGCCAGGAAAACAAAGGGGAGCTGCCTGCTTGGCCCTGCAAACATAGATAGATTGCACTGGGACCGACAAAGATTTTTTGACCTGGCCGATCAATTTCCTGACAGATGTTGGAGGAAAAATCGTAAGATCTACGATCGTTCGAATCCCACTAACCGCACGATAATTTCGAAGGATTGGTTGGACTTCCCTAAAATCGGTCGTTTGGCAAGAAGAATCGTCGCGTCTATGGGGAGCTTTAGAGATGCTATCTGGTTACCTTCCATTGTTCTGTTGTTAGGCTGCTGGGGGGGGGAAGAGGGGTGATACCACTCCAACTTGCAGTACAGCAGTAAAGAGTGATTGAAATTTATCACAAGTCACATGACTGAGGCAGCTGGGAAATTGACAATATGTCTAGCCCCATGTCAGATTTCAAAATTAAATATAACAAAATCTGTTTGCTCTTTTGAAAAAGGGATTTCAGGGCAGAATTCTGCTGGAGCAGCACTATTAACTGATGCGTTTTGAAAAAACATGTTTTCCCATGACAGTATCCCTTTGATTTGGCACTTGTGTCCAGGTCAATGGTAAATCAAGTCATAATATTTATGATGCATTTATAAAACTTTTGTTTTTAATATCAATACATTGCACAAAATTGTGTTTCTTTAGACTTTGTTTTTTCCCCTTCATTCTACGGAGAGCTGAAATGCCAGTTTTATGCTCAGGACACTTACCTTTCCTTGGTGTCATGTTGAGTTGGTTGTTCTTCCCTACTTTTCCTTTTCTTTGCTTTTTCCTCATTTCTCTTCTCTTCCAATACACAGTCCTCTATATCACTATCTGTATCCTGCATATTTACATTCATCTCTTCCTCTGAGGTCTCCTCATAGTTTAAGGCCTCACTGTCTGAGCTGTCCTCTGACACTTTGTCTGACGAACTGTCACCTTCATTGTCACTAGATTCCTCACTTGAAGTACTTTCATATCTATACAGTTAATAAAAAGGATTCATGTATAAGGTTGAGCAACATCTTCTATCTCCAACATTTCTAATACCTGATTGCCAAAAGCACAAAAGTTCAAATAAGCAGTTCTGAGCCTGACAGATAAATGTGTGAGGTTATGTATAATAATAGCATCATTGGTTAACTTGGAAAATACCCCTATACTAGGCTTCCCTTTGCTGCTAGGGTGTGTTGACTGCTGGCAAAAAGTCTAGCTACACACATTCATATGGGTAGATTAAGATTATGTTGCTTAAACATCTGCAAATGTAATGGGCAATTTGGTCAGTCGGCAATTTAAGATGGCTGTCCGATGACCCCTGTGGATTGCAGTTTGTCTCTCTGGAAAGAAAATCTAGACTAGGCGAGGCATTAATTAGCACAGATCCACCAAATAAACATATCAGTGCTAATTCTACAAAATAGGCAAAATCTGATGCACAATATTTTTAGTCAACAAACACAAAGGTGAAAGTGAAAAATGTATGGTATCATTTTAAGAGCTGCTAATTTCTTCAAGTTTTACAATAATCACCCTTAAAGGAATAACAACAGAAAAAACTTCTGCAGGTGAGCCCAAAAGTAAAGGGGTTTTTACTAAAATACTGTTTCTATATATGTATGCAAAATAACAGATTATTTCCCCATGCAGTCCATTAACATTTTATCCCACTGCTTACAAACATCATATTATACGATTATCATATTATCATAATATTAATAGTCCATTTGACTGCCTTGCAGCATTGTTAGAATGAGTGAAATGTACTATATGTAATCATATTATATGATTAATTATTATATCAATAATTCAACTCCACGCACCCAGGAATTTACCCTAGTAAGATTGGGCATCCTTTCGGACATAGGTGTATCATTTTAACTATAGAAACATCCAAGTGCAGTAGTTCCACCCCCGCTAGTTTCTCCACTTCCCAGCAACTGTCATGAGACCATACAAATAAGATTCTGTGCCAGTATATGTGAATGCTGGTAGATGCAAAAAGCAGAAACCTTTATTACTTCTAATATCATTTAGGCAAAGAAAAATAAGCCCATTTTGAGGGGAAAAAGCATAGGTCCATATTATAGTGAAGTAAAGCTTGCAACAGTAAATTATATGCATTAAACATTTTTGAATGAATTATTAGGACAGAAAAACAAATCCACATACTCTCCATTTAATATGCCAACAAACTGAAGACTTTTCTTCTCTCTAATTTGACTTTTGGAAGCACCATCCTTGTTTTTCATGATTGATTTAAGTGCTCCTAAAAAGAAAGTAAGAAAGAAAACATAACGTTTACTTTATACATACAGAATGTAAAGAAATAAAGAACAGCAGTCTATAAAGTGGTGCAAGAAAGTTTGTGAACTCTTTAATTTTTTATATGGGCTAAAATGAGCTAGAATTACTCGATGTGCAGGCCTGAACAACAGTTACCACAAACATTGCAACGGTAATTACACCAAATACTGAGAGCATAATTGACTTACTTTTGCCACATGCAGATATGGTATTGCATCATTTTTTTTCAATAAAGACAAAGCCAAATATAATAGTCTTGTTTGAAAATCAGATGATGTTTTAGGACATATTAATATAAAAATATAGGGTTCACAAACTTTCAAGCGTCATTGTATATTTGCCTAAAAATATAATGTAAAAACCATGAATGATACAACTATTCTATTATATTAAAAATCAATACTATTAAATAATTCATCAGCAAAGACCGTGGCCCTTAAACAGGACACGATTGCCTGTGAAATTCTAGGACTTAAAACATTACATAATTTATTAATAAAAACAGGTCAATTAAAGATCTGTGAACCTTGCAACTATAATAGGGAATATCATGAAGTAAGTCAACAAGATAATTGCTAAATGAATATGTTTTATATAATCTGTTTATTTATGTATTTATTCGTAAAATGTTATTATTATCAGTGAAAAAAAAATAAGAATTATTAGTAATTCCAGGTGCAAGAAGTCCTCAGGTACCTATGGGTCAACAGCACATGATTATTCAGAAAGAGGATCTAATATCCCAGTTTTACAGAGTTCTCAGAACTCCCTGGTAGGATGAAAGTCAGATCTCACCTCATTCACAATGGAAAATACATTGCGAGGAAGAAGCTGGGATTTATTGAAAAGAATATTAGTGACTGGTGTAGCCCTATAATTCTGGTCCCTAAACCAAATGGGTCAATAAGGTTTTGTGCACAAGGTGCATCTAAGTTTGATGCCTGATGCTTATCCAGTGTCCATATAGATGACTTACTAGACTCATTGGGTGAGGCAGTTATATATCTACATTAGAATTAACAAAGGGCTATTGGCATTGGATTCCCTTTGAAGAAAAGTCTAAACCCAAAACTGCCTTTGAAACTCCATATAGGTTATAACAGTTCACCATGATGACATTTTGCCTGCATGATACCTTGCAGGTTATGCTGCTCCCCATTTTGATGATCTAGTTTACCGCAAGGTCATCTGGACTGCTTAAAGGCTGTTTTGCACTCCATGAGTGACGCTGGCCTGACAGCAAATTGCAAGTATTGCATATTGGGTTAAATAAACAAACAACTTCTTAGCATATGTAGTAGGCAATGTGCTGGTGAGACCTGTAGAAGATAATGTAGCACCTCTGAAACAGACCTCACTATCAAAAAATAAAAAAAAACTGAAGTAAAGTCCTTTTTGGGATCGCCGGTTACTACTGCTGCTTTATTCCGCATTATTGTACAGTCACTTCTCCACTTACAACTTGTCAAAGGCAGGGCCGGTTTTCCTGCACGAGCACCCCTAGGCTGTGCAGTCCTAGCACCTGCCCCATTCCACCCACCACAAGCATGTGGTGCACCGGAGCACTGGGGAGCTGCACATCCTCATTGCTCCTCAGGAAGCAGCTGGGCGGCATGCCTGGGGCTTTGTGGCCTTGCCACAATCAAGGCCTGGTCAAAGGAAGTAACCCCGATAGAGTTAATATGGTCACCAACCTTTTTTTTTTTTTTGCCACATAGGCTGGCCTAGGGGCAGTATTGTCACGAGTCTTAAAGGGAAACTAACGCTTAAATAAAGAAGGGCATTACTGTTGGACCTTATGTTTTTAAATTCAATTTATAAAATATAGCATTTCTAGCCACATTCATTTTCAAGGCTTAGTTGTCCTTTAACAGGGTTGAGCATCCAATTCTTTTCCCTGGTGAGGAAAATTACTCTGTGATTGAGAAAGAGTGTTTAGCCACTAAATCGGTCATTAAGGCTCTAACATACTACCTTGCAGGAGTACAATTTGTTTTAATAGCAGGTCATGCACACCTAACATAGTTGCACTCAATAATGGACACCAAACCCACGTTGATGAGGTAGTATATGGCTCTCCAACTGTTTTCCTTTAGAGTTCAACACAGCCCTGGATAGGCAAATTAAAATGGCAATGTCCTGTCCAGATAAGGATTGTTGAGTCAAGCTTTAGCCACAGGAAGCCAATGCCTCCTGCAAACAGGGAAAGTATGTATCAGAGTGAGGTGCCACAAGTTGACCAGCTGGGTCTGATTAGCTTTGGATGGCTTGTCAGTACTACACTTTGAGTCAGAGAGAGAGGGACTGGGAGAGTGTGAGGGAAAGCCCATAGCATGGTTTAACACCTGAAGTCTCGTTATTGTTAAATGACAAATGGTCTGTAAATCTTCTTTGTTTTTTGTTATTCTTCTGATGAAAACTATGTTTTCTATTTCAACTGTTTGATGAAGAAACACTTTATGCTGTCTTGGTATTTACTTAGTGTGCACCTGCCACAGGATAAAAGATTTGGACAATTTAAACAATTTAATTACTACCGGTAAATCTAAAACGATTTTATTGCATAAGGCATCACTGGTGAAAATATACCCATTAGTTGATAAATCTGCTCCTGAATATAAAAGTACACAAATGATTAATAAAGGAGAATGTTATTAGTTAGGGGTTTAGAAAATAATTTTTCAAAATGATAGCACCACCAGGGCGTGCCAATCAAATCCCATTTGAGTCATTGAATTTACAGGTTTTGATTTAAGTCAGGGCAGTCCAGCTGCAAGCCTGTGGTCCAGATGTGGCCCTCCATGGGATTTGTATGGCCCTGGCTTTACTCAAGAGCTACATATTATCAAGCTCAACATGAAATATGCCATATAATCTACCAACATGGGTTCAAAGTGCAAAAAAACAGCTGTTTTTGCTGATTTTTGTGTTTAGACACACCTATATTTTCCGGGTTTAATTGTTTTTAATTCTTTTTAAATTTGTGTCTTACAGATATTTTAGATGTTGGGCAAACTTTTGATTGTTCAACAATTTAAGAGTTAACGGGATATCAACTTTTGACATTGTAACAAACCTGTTGGAAATTGTAACAAATTTGTAACAAGAAGCCAGTAGATGGCGCAATATGTTTCTCTATAAAAAGCTGTATTGTTGAAGTGTCTGGTAAGCTTGAAAAAAGGCTTTGTGTATCCTGAAACATTACTTATCCAGGTCCTGCCAGTGTTCCAATGAAGGCATTTTTATCTACAGAAAAGATTTGTGGTGCTGTACTTCAATCAATATTTGTAAGAGGATTGGAAGGTGGCCAGTCAGGGTATGTGCACCAGGACCTACAAATTGAAAACGTTTGGGAGCTGATTCTACCAAATAAGCAAATATCAGCAAGTTTACATGAAGTAGTAGTAGAATGTGACACAGCCATCTGTGATCTCCAATGAGATTGCAAACATCCATAAATGGCCGAAAATTCCCAAAACACCTTTGTATTCCTATAAATACAGTGCATGCTCCAATAATAAATACCTACAGTTCACTATTTGCAATGCCCAAGGAATGCACTTAATACTATACCTATGTCAATAAAGGGATAGAGATAAGAAGGGCCTTACAAAATACTAAACTATCCCTAGGCCAGACAAGCAGCATCCTACTGTAGTCTCTAGAGCAGCAGTGTCCAAGGCAAGAAATAAATATCTAATACAGGAAAGATTTCCATTAATTACCTTTTAGGTTTTCTTACCAATTAACAAAATAGCTTGAAATAGCATTTACTATTTAACACACAGGGCATAAACATTTTTGTACAGCAGCATGGAAACAGGAGACATTCACAACAAACTGTGCAGTAATCCAACAAGGCTTAAGCAACAAAAGCCAGAATCAGGGCTGTGCTCACAAGAGGTTCAATTTGTAAGTAGGCCTATTAAAGGATGGATGCTTTTATTTTTAATTATTTTATCATTTAATTTCATAATTGAGGTTTTGGTGCTAGCCTTTTTTCGTTGATAACACCTGTTGTTAAGCAGTTCACTAGGTGATTTCACTAGGTAATTCATCTGAATTAACGAGAGCCCTCAAGTAACAGAGAATTTTTTTTTTTTGGTAGCCACCTAGACTTATGGAATAAATAATGAAAAACAAATCAAATGTTGCTAAGAATAAGTTGATCCGTAAAACTAAACATTACTTTGGAACTTCCCATTTAAGTTACAATAAACTACTCTGGATTATGATAAATAAACTACTCTAGATATGGAGAGGATGATTTACTATTAAAGGCAACAAACTACAAAACTGCCCGTACCAACAAATCAGAACTTTCCTTTTAATGTTTAAATTGTAGTAGATGAATCAGAACTAATTGTGGATGGGATACTATTAGCAACTGCGTTGTTTTGATAGTAAATCAGCCCCAGAATGTTATATAGGACAGTTTATAAAGGCGAGAAACTAGTTGGATTAATAAAACCTTGTTTAGGCTAGGGAACAGTTTGTGTACAATCAGCCCTTTCTGCTGTTCACATAAAGTAATGCTATTAAGAAGAGAGGTAAGATACCTATTTTACTATGATTAAAGGTAAACAAGTTAGGGACCACCGTATGGGGTTTACCTTGACGTGGTATGGTGGCTTATCAATTTTATGATCATAACTTTGTAAATAAAAAACCCTGTTTCAAAACTATATGCACTAGCATTTTTACTTGAATCATTGAGACAGGGAATTAAACTTTTTGAAATTGGCCTCAGGTGTGCACCCACAACCATTCTTTTTTACAATCAGCCCTTAACAAGTTCTAACAGGTGTCTCTTTATACATTAAAGGACTTTATTGCTACACTTAGAGAGAAGCGTACAGCTATTAGCTAAAGACAGGTATAGGTCAAATTTTACAAAAATAAGGGATGCTTTCATGTGACCTAGCAATGTCATAAGGACATCTGGTAATTATATACTTGCTTGTTTTCAAATATTGATATACTATAAAAAAAATGCCAGAAGTTGTCAATTTTAAGCCAATACAAATACAAAATATTAAAAATGTATTTCCTGATCTGCAGTGAGACTTCTAGCTCTCTAGGATGCTTTTAACTAACAGTTGAACTGGTTGAAACAACCCTAGAAAGATATCTATTGAGACCTGATTCATGTAAGCCATTATCCCAGTGCTACATATTACTGCTTCAAACTAACCTCAGATTAGTTAGGGCAAGGTGGAGCTGGCAGACCACTTATCCAAGTTATAACCTTATGCCTCAGATATTTTTCCTAAATCCGGTACAGAGGTTGGGACATTTGTTCATACGTTCTTAGACTTTCCTACCATGCAGAGGTTCTGGGACAGTATAACAAAATTTGTTGAGGACTCCCTGATACTCCCAGACATATGCTTGCCTGCTCTCTGTCTCTTGGGTATTGCAGTTTTTTCTCATATGAATGCCCACATCAAACTTTGCTACCTTCAACTGTTTTATGATGCCAGAAAGGCATACCTTTTGCACTGTAAACAGTACTCTGCTTCCATGTTTGCTTTTTGAAAAATAATTATTTACAATTCACTACTGTATCAGAAAATAACATACATTGCCAGTGGCTGACCGCAAAAAATTAATGACATCTGGGATATTTGTTTATCAGTGGCGTAACTACCGGGGGAGCAGGGGGTGCAATTGGGCCAGGGCCCGCACCCCTGCAGAGCCCCCCGGCAGTCACGCAACCACTGGAGTCGGCTGCAGCCACACGGACGAGGGTGGGGGGCGGGGCCCGGCTGCACGGCCCGCACCAGGGCCCGCCCCCACCTAATTCCGTCACTGTTGTTTATCTCTGAGACATGACTGCTTTTTATTCTATTGTTTTAATGTCTTATGCACTGCTGTGCCGATATATATTTATATTGTTATGTAAAAGTTGTAAAAATAAAAACTTGAAAAAAAAATCCTGGTACATTTAGCACTATTCAAATTAAAAAGCCTGATCAATTAATGCTTTGGAAACAGAATCACATTTCAGTTTTCTTTGTGATTAGGATATAAAATGTTAGTGAAGCTAGTGGTTACTGAGGGGCCCAGGACTTCGGTCTTAATGAGATCCCAACAGATGCAGCTGCAGTATATGTTCAAACTTTCTGTTCTAAGGCCCTTTGAAGATAATAATTGTAGTAGCATCTGTTTCTCATGATATTTTACCTTTATGCAGTATAATTTTCAGTTCAAATATCTAGTTTCTTGCTTTTGAAATATCTTTACTATATTCTGACATCTTTGCACTACATAATGAGGCTACAATATCATGTCTACATGTTCTCTCATGCTTGTCAACCACAACACAGACATCAGCTTCTAAGGGAAAATAGTCCCCAATACAATATGCTGGTTTTGCTACAATAAAATTAAACATATGACAGGACACAGCATTATGTCATAAATACTGTTCTTTTGTGTAAAGTACAAGGGCAGTTATAGGCATACATGCAGTGCTGTAGCGATAAAAACACGTTAGTGGCAAGTACAAACCAAATACTTTTTTCTGAGGACTGCATTAGGCCATTAATGCAGGCAGTGGGTGATAGATCTATATAGGCCACCTATATAATCGTATCTCTAAAAGGAGTGCTCCCTCTAACATATTATTAATGAATTCTTCTCCCCTTCCATTTGATGTGTATTCATATTTTAACTCAGCTACATCTGCCCCTCCAAAAGGTTACTAAATGTTTTAATAACTCAAATAAGGCATTGAATTGAATCAACTACAAATCAGAAGCTGTCACCTCTGCAGTTGTCGTTAACATAATATTAGAGGAAGATGCTTTGCTAATTTACAGTTAGGCCCATAAATCTTTGGACAGAGACAACTTTTTTCTAATTTTGGTTCAGTACATTACCACAATGAATTGTAAATGAAACAATGCAGACTTCCAGCTTTAATTCAGTGGGTTGAACAAAAAGATTGCATAAAAATATGAGGAATTAAAGCCTTTTTTTAACACAATAACTTAATTTCAGGGGCTCAAAAGCCATAGGACAATTGACTCAAAGGCTATTTCAAGGGAAGGTGTGGGCAATTCCTTTGTTATATCATTATTAATAAAGCAGATAAAAGCCCTGGAGTTGATTAGAGGGGGGTGCTTGTATGTGGAAGATTTTGCTGTGAACAGACAAAATGCAGTCAAAGGAGCTCTCCATGCAGGTAAAACAAGCCATCCTTAAGCTGTAAAACAAGAAAAAAACAATCTGAGAAATTGCTACAATTGCTCAGATTTTGTACATCCTGAGAAAGAAAAAAAGAAAGTACTGGTGAACTCAGCACTGCAAAAAGACCTGGACGTCCACCGAAGACTACAGTGGTGGATGATCACAGAATCATTTCCATGGGGAAAAGAAACCCCTTCACAACAGCCAAACAAGTGAACAACACTCTCCAGGAGGTGATATCCAAGTCTACCATAAAGAGGGTGCACTGCAAGGTGCAAGCCACTCATAAGCATCAAGAATAGAAAGGCTAGATTGGACTTTGCTAAAAAAAAAAAAAAAAATCTAAAAAAGCCAGCACAGTTCTGGGACACAAGTGTTTATCAATAATGTGACACAGGACAGAGGCAGCTGAATAAATTCTGAGGTGTTCGGTGACATACGGTCTGCTCAAATCCAGCTAAATGCAGTCAAATTGATTGGGGGGTGTTTCATAATGACCCAAAACATAAAGCCAAAGCAACCCAGGAGTTTATTAAAGCAATGAAGTGGAATATTCTTGAATGGCCAAGTCAGTCACCTGATCTGAACCCAATTGAGCATGTATTTCACTTGTTGAAGACTAAACTTCGGACAGAAAGGCCCACAAACAAACAGCAACTGAAAGCCGCTGAAGTATAGGCCTGGCAGGGCATTAAAAAGGAGGAAACCCAGAATCTGGTGATGTCCATGAGTTGAAGACTTCATGCTGTCATTGCCAGCAAAAGGTTTTCAACCAAGTATTAGAAATGAACATTTTATTTTCAGTTTATTAATTTCTCCAATTTCTTTTGAGCCCCTGAAATGAACGGATTGTGTTAAAAAAAAAAAGGCTTTAGTTCCTCACATTTTTATGCAATCTTTTTGTTCAACCCACTGAATTAAAGCTGAAAGTCTGCAGTTCAACTGCATCTGAGTTGTTTCATTTAAAATTAATTGTGGTAATGTAAAGAACCAAAATTAGAAAAAAAAGTTGTCTCTGTCCAAAGATTTATGGGCCTAACTGTATTTTAGGTCCATACTGCTTTCTGTCACCATTTTACCAATACATATTTGCTTTAAATGTTGACCAATTTAACCCATTGACAACCCATTAACCCATTCCACTGCACTGGAGTGCCAAGAGACAATACATATTGGCCAAAAATGTCTTACCATGATGACCGAAATTGGCGTTGTTTTCTTCTGCAACGCTTCCCTTCTGAGTGTCATTATCCTCTGGTTGCTCTCCCGAGTTCTGAATAATTAAACAATGCTCATCTCCCCCTTCTGTGGTCAAGCTGAGTGCTATGACCTTTTCTTCCACTGCAATACTTTCCTCTGTCTTATCACACTTTTCCACATGCTTTGTAATATCCTGGTTATTCTTAGCAACATCCACCTCATCCTCTGCCAACAAAATCATCTTACATTTGGATTTTAAAATTAAGTCACTTGGCATACTTGTAGCTTCTATTATGGTGCTACTCAAAGAGGATTGGGCTTCAATGTTTTTTTCCAAATCAGCCTGAGTGCTTTTTTCCTGATATCCTAACATCTCATCTGTGCCAACGGCAACTTCCTTTGCTTCTGAGACACAGCTGACTGCAATGCAAAACATTTCTGAAGAACAATCAACTCCTGCATCAACCATGTTCAAATGTTCTCCAGATGCCTGGCTGAGCATAGAAACCACTGCTTCAGAAGCTGTTTCCAGTGTTTGAGGATGTGCGATAACTTCTTTGTCTGCCATGTCTTTCTGTTTTCTAGAGAAAACTGCCACCCGTAACTCTTCCAGTTCATTTGCTGCTTCTTTCAGGTGGCCTTCCAACAAGCCAATTACCCCACTTTGATGGTCTACTGTATGCTGAAGTAGTTCAATCTCTTTTTCTGCCTCACATGTCATTCCTAACAATGATTCAATCACCCAAACTCCAGCATCTTTTGTTTCTTTTTCACAACCTACTGCCACATCCCTGTTTGTGTTTTGGGATTTATAATAAAACACAGCATAATTCATGTCCATCTCCTCACCCACTGCTATCGACTTGGAACGTCTTTCCATCACCATTGGAGGACTAGCTAATATTTTGCTAGCCCCAGTCTTGTTCATTTTAATATTTCTCTCTGGAACAGCTAATTTCTCTGTAAGTCTTTTTAGCTCTGCAATTTTAGTTGTTCTTAATTTACTTGTCTCTAACTCATTTCCGGTTTCAGAAGATAGTTCAATATTTTGCTCAGAGCCACTTTTATAAATACTGCAATTTCCAGCACTGGATGATCTCTCCAGAGAAACAATGTCCCGCTTCTTCTCAATATCAGCCAATAGTTGTTTCTTTTCACTTTCCAGAGTGGAAATCTTCATCTCTAAAATAGGAATTGCCTTTACCTGTTCTTCAAGGTCCTTCAGCTGCTTGAGAGCTGTAGCCATTTGCTCCCGAACAAAATGTAGATGAGATGAAGAAATCATAGCTGGAGTGCTTCTTCCAGAATTGATAGGACTAATTTTCACAGATCCTGAGAAGCTTGGGCTAAGGATTCCATGGCTCTCCCCAACTGTGCTAAGAGGTAAAGAAGGTGGTAGCTGAGTAAGATTGGGTGAACTTGTGCTAGTAACAACCAGTTTAGAAAGATTTGTAGATGAGCATGTTCTGATTTGTACTTCTGCCCCTTGTAAATTTAGTTGCTCTAGCTCAAGCCTTTTACTTGTCTCTTCAAGAGTCTTCTCAACACGATGGTTTCTCAAAAGAGATTTTGGAGAAGGAGGGGGAAGTAAGCTGATAACAGGTGTAGGAGAAACTGGATTAGACTTTGGAAAGCTTGCAGTTTCCTTGTTATCTGATGAATTGGATTGTGTCCTAACCCTTGGGAAAAATACAGTGCCTGATCTTCCATCATCACTAGACGTTAGTGATTCAGTGGAAGTCCAGCCACCTGTCTGGCAAGATGGGCTCCTCAGAGATGATGCTGACTGCCGTGGTACTCTTGGTTTGCGATAGGTGGGCACCTTCTTTAAAGTCTGACCACTCTGAATGTCATCAACATATTTCAGAAAATCCAAATCAAGCTGGAAGCCATATGGAGTCTCAACAGAATATGCTGTCTTTTCATTTTCATCCTGGTCTCTATATAAAAAAGGACCCCCTAAGTCTAAAAACATAATCAAGAAACAAGCAAAATTAGTTGTAGAAATTTTATTCAGTAAAAATAAGGCATTACACAAAATGCTAAGCAGCATTTTTTTTACCTGGTAGATTTTGATTAAGATGTATTGATTGAGTCATTTTAACAAAAAGAATCCGATACCCATAAACAAGATTCTGTAGAGTTCACAAAATTTCAGACAAGCAGAGTTTCCTGTAAGAAATATATCACCATTAGATGCAAATATAATTGTAAACATATGTTAATATAAATAAATGAACAGGATTTATCTTTCTTCAAATGATTCAGTCATAGATAAATCCATAGGATGTATCCCCAAAACCTGTGGTCCTATGGTGAATGTTATTTCTCATATAATTGCTTTCTTTTCTAATACAGTAATTCACAGTTTTTAAACACTGCATTGTCAAAGACAGAACTCTACAACTACTATAAGACTGGGGTCCATCATATGTTTACTTTAAATAATTATTTAACTGCCTCCATTAAGAATACTCTTAAAACAGAACAGTAACGCCAAAAAATGAATGTGCTTTAACGTAATAACAAAATGATGTACTGTTGCCCTGCAGTGGTAAATTTGGTGTGTTTGCTTCAGAAAACACTTTTTTTTATAAAAACAAGCTGCTGTGTAGCCATGGGGCAGCCATTCAAGCACAGGATACATATTCAATAACAGATGGAAGAATCCCATTGTATATTACAGAGCTTATCTGTTATCTGCTGTGTATCCTGTGCCTTTTCTCCTTATTTAGCTTTGAATGGCTGCCCCCCCCCCCCCACCAGTTGTATCAGTGCAGGGCAACAGAGCATTATATTTTCATTACTTTAAAAACTTTCATTTTTTTGGTGTTGCTGTTCCTTTACCGCAGCAAGGTATTATAGAGTATTATAAGTAATAAAAACAGCACATACTTTGTACAGGAGATTAGATTCTTTAATATGTCACTATTTGGATACAAATTTTCTTTTGATTATGTTTTCATACAGAAGTTATATATATTTCTCCTTAGATTATATTTAAAGTAAACATAGAAATGCATGCTGATCCACATACTTATTCTTAAATTTCATAATAGTTCCTTTTACAGTTTGCCTCCAAATATGTTAGACAGCTATGGCTTAATCCCTGGATGCCAATTATTTACACAGTATAGAGGGTAGCTGTAACATCCTGCCTGGACTTGCAGTTGCTGCACAGGTATAACTCTGCTCTATGTGAGCATTCAGATAAGGTCCTGGTTCAATGCTTTGGTTTCTTTAAAGAAGAACTAAACCCTACAAATGAATATGGCTAGAATGCCAACTTTTATATACTGAACTTATTAAACAAGCCTAAAGTTTCAGCATCTCTATAGTAGTAATGATCCCAACCTTTAAAGTTGGCATAGTAGTTTCTCATCCTAAAGTTTGTTAGGAGTGTCTGTGACACGCACATGCTCAGTGGGCTCTGAACAGCTGTTGAGAAGTTAAGCTTAGGGGTTGTTGCAAATCAAGCATAAAATTAGGTTTGACTGTTTTATAAGCTACGGGGAAGACTATTAAATTATGATGCTATTTGTGCTGGTTTCTGAGCTGCCATGTAATTATCTAAATTATTTACTACGGAACTGAAATAAGTGTTTGAAGGTGAACAACTCCTTTAACACTTGATTTAGCTATCAACAATATTTGTGTATATTAAAATAAAGAAAAGGTTTTATTATCTTATGCTTCCAAACAACCTGCAAAGCCATTAGCGTTTAATTAATTCTTTGGGAATTTATTTAATATACCTGCTAAAGCGATGTATGCTTCTTAGTGAGTCAGAAAATGAAATATAAATGCAAAGAGAGGGTTAAAATGTGTTATGCTTATCTTGCCACTAAGGAATGATGGAAGGAGGATTTTTTTAGCTGATATCTTCTTGTTTAACTAGGCCACTTCGGTCTGTTATGTTGGTAATGTCAGCCACACTTCAATTCAACTAACATAACCTAGGGGCCCTAAGACATAGACAAAATCAGCCTGACAGTAATTATTAGCAATGTACAGCTCTATTGAAATAAACTGTATGATTTCATCTGTATGTACAATGGTTTATTTAGTTTTCTGCATATGTTTATATTGCCAATGGACTTTACATACAACATAATTAATCAAGCCTAAGCACCACAATCTGTTTTCTTCTTCGCCCCATCAGTGTGCACTGACAGGAACAACATTGGCCTGTAAGTGCACAGACGGGTGGATTTGGCACAGAAATGCAAACGTATACATTTCTGATACAAGATTAGCCCTGTCGGTGCACTAACAGGCTGATGCTGTGCCTATCAGTGAATACTGTTGTGTGGGGGGGGGGGCAGAACTAAGCAGTCAGCATTTTTCCACATATCTGTTTTGACATGGCCCCAACACTATCCTAATTCTACTCTACTCAAATAAGCTGAATAATAATACTATATATGTGCATCAGTTAATGTTATATACATATACTATATACATATAACTATAAAAGTCACCAAGTCACATTTGTAGGATTGACAAAATAAGCATGATACAAAAATGCTGTTTTTTGGGCTGAAATTACTTATTCATTAAATTATAGAGCTCTAACATATTCTCATGCTCTTGCAGTGTTTTTTGACAACATACCCTGGGCCATTAGAGCTTACAATCTAAATGAAGTCATAATGGGTTTAAAAATGACAATGGGTAGAATTTATTTGGTTTACATACAGGATGGGACTGTGCAGGCCGGACACCCTGCCGGCATTGGTGCCAGTGTTCGCGCATGCGCACCAACGTTCATGCGCAGTGAGCGACAGCGTTCGCACATGCATGGTGCGAGCGGGGGACCCCGGAAGTGTGGAACCCGGTGGCCCCCCCGAGCTCCAGTTCGACCCTGTTTATATACTAGAAATTATTTATTTTAACTTTGTGCCTTTTTGGTTATAAAAACGCTATCTTTGCATATAAAACAAAGTACTTTTGCCAAAGGATCACTATTGCCATTTAGCATTGGTAAAGCTAATCATAATTGTTTTATTAGTCCATGTCTAAAGGGTTCAATTGAAATAAGCATTGCTCAATTAAAGTAATGTATAAAATACCGTCTCTGATTATTGTAGTATTAAATATTTTCATCCGGTCTATCTGATTACTTTCTTCAAGCTGAACATAATTTCTTTAATGATGTTACTTAAGTTGAATATTCATTTTCCAAAATTATTCTTATTCATCATCATACCCTAAAAAAGCAACAAAGAGGATAAAGGAAGTTAATGACAATTATAAAAGTACAGGAAACTCTATATCTATGAAGGTATCTGTAGAATTTCATCATTTCACCCAAGAGGCAGATTCCTTGTTAGCTTTCCAAAATCTTACATGTCACATGATAAATCCTCAGCTCTGACAGACAGCTGAGAGCCATGGTCTAATGGGACTGACATTTTCTTCTTGTTGTTTTTGGAGTACTAATGCTTGCCGATGGAAGGATGTGACAGATCTGACAAATGTGTGACTTTGGAAATTAATTGGAACAACCAACACAATCATAATTAGTTAACAACAAAATACTGTTTTAAAAACAAAACCAATAAAACAGAACACCCAAGTTACTGACAAGTAGAAACTCCATTGCAGCAAAAGACTAACAGGCCCATTTAATTCTATAAAATTACTTGTATGCTTCATTACTTATTGTTTTTGTTTCTCGAAAGCACTTTTTTTTCTGCTTTGGCAATCTCCACTACTGCTGATGGAAATGTATTGCTCTGTATCCATTACCCTTTCTGTATAGTAGTACATCACTACTGAGAACTTCAGAGTAGCAATTTCTTCTCTATATCTGACATTTACACCTGAACTCCTAAGATACATTTTATTGTTCTATTTTATACAAATACATAATACAAAATTGAATGTGAATACTTGGATTTGAGGGTTAGTATTTGGTTAGGCTGGATAAATAAAGGACATGTACACAAAAATGTAATTAGTAACCAGCCTCTTTGAAATCTTTAGATAACTGCCACTCTGGTTGTTAAAAGGCTAACATTATGGCTGCAGCATCCCATTAATCACTTAGAAATCCTTCTCCTCCTCTAACCCCCTCCCTCAGGAATTGGCTTTGGCTTTTGACTTATGAGCATGCTCAGATTACTTAACACACCCTCCAGTCAACAGCCAATGAAGAGAAGGCATTACTGGTTCCCACAGAAACTCTGCTTTAGTTGTCTGATCCTATTATTTTCTCCTAACTACCTCTCCTGAGCTCAGTTCAACCATTAAATGCTCAACCCCAGCAGAACATTTTATTAAAGTATGTTGTGCCTGTGTAAAACTGCATTTTGCATTGCATGAACTTTACAGCATACATGTTTCAATGTTACTGATGATGTGTCAGAGAGAAAATGGCCAATTAGATTTCTCAGTCAGCACCTATGCTTCCCAATTCTTAAGCCCTGATGCACGTCCAACGGTTTCCACCATGCGTCCGTTTATTCACAATTTACAGATGTCGACAGCACCAGCCATAGATTATGCTGTTTAAAATGCCTTTATTGAGACATGGGTTTCTGGCCCCAATACACTTGGCAACGTTTCAGACAGCCATCGGTCTTTTATCAAGCCTTGATAAAAGACCGATGGCGGTCTGAAACGTTGCCAAGTGTATTGGGGCCAGAAACCCATGTCTCAATAAAGGCATTTTAAACAGCATAATCTATGGCTGGTGCTGTCGACATCTGTAAAGAGAGAAAATGGCCGCCGGGTGAAAGCTTCAATTTGTTTTAGGAAAATGTGATGGCGCTGGCAAATGGAGGGGTATATGCAGTACAAATGATGTGGTTTGTGTGGGAAAGATTTGCCCAACTTGTATACATGGTAGGAAAATGTAGGCTTTACATGTCCTTTAAAGGGGGCTCTAAAGCCAAAAAAATTCTCTTTCAGATTGTGATCAAATACTACAGGGAAACACAAGCAGTTCCACAGGGAATATTTTAAGTAAAATTGTAGATTAGTGGTTCGGTTGGGGAGTTTATTGTTTAACATATAGCTGGCTATGTTTCCTTCTCCTTTAAACTGCTAGATATTAAGACAGATTCAGAATTACATTTTTATATTTTTTAATTAATTTTGAGCCTCCTATAGTGTCTCTAGGGAAAGAAAGGAGAGAAAGTGGGGAAGAAGAAAGAACGGTACACATGGAAAGGAGAATGTGGGAAAAAAAGCACAATGAGAGAAGAGAAAATGACACAGGTGGAAGTGAAATTGGTTGTATACAAAAAGAGAGAATAATAAAAAACAGGAAAAGAAAGGCAAGTAAGGGAAGCATTTTAATGAGCTAATAATAAGCAGACTGGAAAAAGAAACAATGATTAAGGATTAAATATATAAAAGCCTATTTTAAAAAGTACAATTTGCAAAGGGTAAGTTTCAGACAAAAAACATAAGCTATATATCTTTATCAGAAAAATCCATATCAGAAAAATATATATATATGATTACCGTATTAAACAATGGTTATCATTTGACCACTCATGTGATTGATAAAAAACGTTGTCACTGTGCCAAATTTTTAAATAATGTTGAGCTGTCAGATTTAATCAGGGCCAAGCACAAAGTTGTGCATATTCCAGCAACGATGCATAGTCCCAGAAACCATGCTGGGAAGTTTGTGATTAAGTCATAAAGTCACAGAGTCATGAGTAATAGCAGGTAGTGGGAGTAATCCAAATATTGCAATGAGCAGCAGAAGAAACTGATCCAGAATGTATTGCAGTTGAACACATTTTGCAAACATTTAACCAGATGTTTTTTATGATTACTTTTCAAAAACCAGTAGCACTACAAGATTAAGACAAAACAAAATAAATTACTCAAACCCTGTGACAATATAAGTAATTATTGAACGCTAAGGGCAATGACCCATGAGACATATCCTATCAGTGTCGACATCCCTTACTGACTGCTGAAAATACTCCTGCAAACTGCAAGGTCAATGAATTCTTCTGATCCCTCTTCCCCAACCAACAAAAACTGGCAGCACCAAAG
Source organism: Xenopus laevis (assembly GCF_017654675.1). NCBI lineage: Eukaryota > Metazoa > Chordata > Amphibia > Anura > Pipidae > Xenopus > Xenopus laevis. The sequence goes on from NC_054372.1 coordinate 91,948,391, forward strand.
TAACCATAACTGCTCCATATGCAATTGGCCAAAAATGATTAGGCTTAATTGTGCTTGTAACAAAGTTCCAATGTATTTCTTTGCAGAAGCTATGAGCAAACTACACTGTTTGATCCAACTTTTGGTTTGTCTGGTTTTTACCATATTTTACAACAAGCCATATTGAATGACTACATACCTCCCAACTGTGCCGTTTTGAGCGGGACAGTCCCAATTTTGACAGCTCAGCCCACTGTCACGGCTTGTTACTGAAATGAGGCTGAACTCCAACGAATGAAACATTGCAGATACAAACTACATGTATCAGACATGACTGTCGGATGTGAACTCCACACACTGCGTCTTCATCTGACCGTCGTGTTGTGTAGTTTGTACCTGCGATGTTTTTATCACTGCCATTATATTAGGTGCCTCCGACCTGTGTTTCGTCGCATTGTTCGGTGGAGTTCAGTCCTTTCTCTTTGCTCTGCTGCACTGATCCACAGAAAAAGATACAAAGTTTCTAACTTGATTGAAAAATTTTTGCTATGCTATGTGGATGTCCAACCAGGCATCCAGGATGCTACTGTACCACAGTATGCATCTTTTACAATACACGTGTTATAACTATTGCCCTACAAGCATCTTTTTACTATATTACTATATGTGGGCTGGACTACTGATATATTGGCATTCTCCATTCAACTCTAGAACAGGCTTTAGTAAAACTTTAATTAGGCAGAGATGCTGATTTGGGTGGGGTGGAAATAAGGAGGAGTTTAAAAATAATACTTATAAACTGGCATTTTATTGCAAGGCTGCCAGCAGTAGGTAAACACTAATCTTAAGCAGTCTTTCATAGAAGTTAGGGACAATAAGAATAAGTTATAAACTAATTCCTTAATAGTTTGGTTGGACAAATACAATTTTTTTTTATAGTGTTTGATGTTTCTTTAATACATTTATTTATTATTTTTAGAGGTATATAAATACTTGAACATGCAATCAGAATCCATAATTTTTTTTTACAAAAAACAAATATATATAAATATATATTTTTTAATAGGTTACCATATCACAACCACAGAAATATTACAAGTTACTCAATAATAAGCAAGAGGTATCATTAACACCAGCCATTCTTTGTTTAGTAACAGCCTATTTAGACTTTTTCTTGGAAATTCTTTCTTGCATTCCAACATTTTTATGAAATACTAAATAATATTTTATTTTGGCTATGAACTCTAAAACATTATTTTAATCCCAGGCTGCTTTGCCCAGAAATAAATGCTCTCCTGCCATAAACTTATTTGCTCACATGGCATGAAGTAAAAGATTGGAAAGTGGTAAGCCATTTCATAATGTAGCAGAAATATTGTATTAAATTGTATTGCATCTTAATGCAATGATTGTTGAGTGCAATAGGTTTCCCTACTAAGGAATATATTTAGCATTATATATACTTTACAATACAAAATCATACACATGGTGTTTCGAAGAGGCCTATTTATTATGCTGTGTATAGTGATCTACACCAGTAAAATGGTGCACAAAGCAGTGCAAAATAAATGCCAAATGTATAATTCTGTGTATTTATTTTAAGATGCCTACGCCATATTTAATGTCATTATTTTATGCTGTTATATTTAAAATTATATTTAAGTCAATGGGAATTTTACATCAAAATGCTTGATAAATATGGTGGTCCTAATCCGATGGTGATATGAGGTGTATTCCATTGTTTTTTTTTGGGATAAAATACAGTAGGTCCCTAAAATTATTGCTGACATTTTCAGTGCTTACTGGTAAAACTCTGCTGCCCTCAGCCAATTGCTTGAGAAATATTTCAGTAGCTAAATTATATTGACAGACAGGCAGAAGGCATGGTGCTGTGTTAAGGGGTCGTTGAATGGGCCAAGGGGTAGGAAAGGGCGGTGGGGTCACTGTCAGATTGGTTCTATAATTTATAGCTGGTATTATTTGTTTATATTATGGAGGTGAAGCTACGTCAAATCAAAGAGAAACAGGTGGATCACCTTATTGATCATAGTAGTGTCGGTATCTCTTTAAGAATTTCTTCAATTATGTCTATTTTCTATGACAATATTAAACAGGCACAATAAAGGGCTGACAAATACATAAAAAACACATGCATTATAAAGAGAAAATATTAGTTGTCTTGCTTGCAGTACAGATTATAGCTGGTAGAACACTGCAGAGAATAGACAGATGCACCCCTCAGCAAACAGGTAAATGGTAATACAAATAACAAAGCCAAGAATGCTATCAACTGCCACCGTTTTTGAAGATGTTGAAATAGCAGTTTTGTCTCTTATATCATATGGTCCATAAGAAGCCACAGCTTTGTAAAACTGCCGTAATGTTTAACACAAATACATATTCTTAGCAACACCAATCATGAAAGAATTAAGGTTGTGGGTAAACCAAGAGGGTACAGTTACATTTCCTTTTCTATTAAATGAGAACTGGACAAATCTTAAAGTTGACCTTACATATTGTTTGAGTGAAAGCATTAGAAAATAGAGCTCCACTACCACTGGTCCTATTATGGCCCTCTTTGTCTCACATACAGTAGAACAGGAGATGAATTGGTACTACTCTCTTCTAAAAAGCAAACATAGCTTGGCGCCACAGTGATAAAGATCCTGTTTTATTAGCAACTTGGCCTGACTCATTAGAAAGCCCTGCTTGTTTCCTTAACATTTTGACTTCAGAGCCTTGACTATATGCATCTTTCACAGGCACCAAAGCACACGCCATTGTGATTCACTCGCTTCACTTTTTCTTGGAACTGACACTTTAACTGAGGCTTAATTCAGCCCTGCAACTCTGAATTATTACTCCCAGTCAAGTTTATTTTTCAAACAGTATTTACCAGAACTAGATATTATATAGACACAAATGTCTACAACATATTTTTCTAGCTGCAAATGAAATAAACTGTAGTGTCCATCATGGAACAATTCACTATGGTGCCCCAGCAAAACAGCTGCAAGGCTGGTTAATTTATCCATTAATATGGTTAAAAGGCCAGCATGACAATAACAAGAATTTCCCAATACATCTTAATATTACCCCTGCAACAATAAACAAGAGGCATGGGGAAAAATTACGGACTCACAAAGTATCAACACAAATTATCAAGAAATAGAAGCATTTACTTAATCGGTAATGAAATAAGTCCAAACATTGGTCTAGTCCAAAACATTGGTCTAGTAACTTATGGCAACAAGCAGTTAACAGTTATCAATTGACAAGCATCTCATTGGTAGCTACAGGTTAGTAGACACTGAACAAACTATGCCTGTTAAATTACCTATTTCAGAAGTCAGAAAATTATACGTCCTGCAAAGATCAGGCTATTTAAAGCATTAAAAACTTGCAATATTTGAGGCAGCCATTATGATTATCATTACGAACACAATTATAACACCAACAGATTCTGTAAAGCTGTACATTAGAAGGGCATATACATCAAACATACAAATTACATACTTACGTTGACCAATACAGATGATAAAGAGTTCAGAAACTAATTTGCAGCAGATTTTCTATTCCTGACTTGCAGGGTCTCAAAAGGGAAAATATCAATATAAAGTTTACTATAAAGCTAAAGCTGTTGGTAGGAATTTATCATGTAAAATCAAAAGTATTGTTAAATGTTAATATGAGGTATGCCTTGTAATGAACATCTGATACTAAATAATAGCACATTCTTTTGAATATAGGGTAAGTGAATTCAGCTTTTGAACAGGAAAAAAATAAGCCCAGAGTCGATCCTTGTTATACTGCTACATAGTCCTGACCCTTAGCATATGATATTTCTTGAGCCTTCGAAATGAATTTCATGCCAAATGATCCCCCCCCCATAAGTGTCATTTTCACACAAATAACTTGTTGTCTTGCACCCGAGAGCATTACTCACCCTTAGAAGTGACATCTTAGAAACATGACAGGCCACAGATTTACATTAAGCAGTCACCCTAATACACAAAGTGGCATCTGATAGGACAACGCAGTTAGAGTCAAGTAGATTTTGTATATATGCACAATAACATATTAAGTTGTTACTATGGCTACCAGCCCTGCAAAGCTAATGGAACATCCTCCTTTCCTAAGCTTCAAATTGATGCAGAAATAAGAAACACAAGAACGCAGTCTTTCAATGATTCACTTGCACAAATGATACAGACAAATGTATTTCTATGTATGTTGAAAGGCATTAATGCATATAACTACAGATCACCAGAGTGACAAGCAATAGCTACAACCTTAGTGCTTTAAGTGTCAGTGTTACAATATGCGATATATTTATATAAAAGTGTTTAAATAAGGTCTATTTTATGTGATCAAAAGAGACCGACAGTGTTCAGGAGTATAGTGTACAGGTATGGGACCTATTATCCAGAATGCTCGGGACCTGGGGCTTTCCGGATAACGGATCTTTCTGTAATTTTCATGCCTTAAATCTAATATAAAATCATGAAAATATTAAATAAACCCAATAGGCTGGTTCTGCTTCCAATAAGGATTACTTATATCTTAGTTTGGATCAAGTACAGAGTACCTTTTTGTTATTACAGAGAAAAAGGAATTCTTTTTAAAAAATTTGGATTATTTGTATAAAATGGAATCTATGGAAGACGGCCTTTCTGGAATTTGGAACTTTCTGGATAACAGGTTTCCAGATAACAGATCCCATACCTGGCTTCTAAATAGTTAGTAAAGCCACTATTTGCAGCAATAGCAGCTCGTAGGTCATGTATTAAAAGGTGCAAAGTCTGCTACAGTTCCAGTCACCGAGAGCAACCAGTTAGCATATTGCATTTAATCTAGGGTTACCAGCTCACTTGAAAATGCAGGGACTCCTCCTAAATGCACGCTGGAGGGCTGTACTGATTGCATTTAAATCAAATTGCAAACAGTGTAGCTTTTCAATCTGGAATTTCTAGATGTCCCTGAATTTTCAAGTGACCTAGTAATTCTAATACTTGGATTTGTAAGGGTAACCATACCTGGGCAAAGTTTATTACATCCAGGGTCGGACTAGGAGGCTTGGGGCCCACCGGGGCTACTGCCCCAGGGCCCCCCTCTGGCCACCGCTGCCGCTCCGGAGTGCTGCAGGGGGCTAGTGCGCGCGGCGCTACATTTGTGCACATGCTCAGTTATTCTATTCTACCGCGACCCCGAACAAAGTGGGGTCGCGCCGCCCCACTAAGTAGCGGATCTGGGCCGGCAGGGCCCACAAGAGCCCGGGCCCAGTCCGACACTGATTACATCATATGGCAAAAGACATTTGGGGTTGAGTATATGACAGCTGTGAACATTTTTCAGGAATGCTTCTAGCTCATACTTTAATGCAGATTTGCTCCAGCTTGTTCAGGTTAGTCACATGACTTTTGCACCTTAGTTTTCACATAGTGCCATTGATTGATTGAAATCGTGGTTTTGACTGGGCCAGTGCAAAACAATCATCTTCTACCTTGAACCACTCCAGTGATACTTTGTCTTTGTGTTTGGTATGCTACAGACAGGTAAACTTTTAAGTTTTTTTAGCTGATTGAAAAAATTTAGGGGTAATTTACAATGGAAAGTGCAGTGTGCAAAGTGCAATTTTGGACATATTTGCCATATGTTTTACCCACATTAGTGTTTTCTAATGCACAACACTACTGCACATGTGCCTTGTTCTGACCCTGCCACAACATAAACCATGTGCACTTTCAGCCAGCATTGTAAACAAAAACAGTATTGGCAATTGGGATGCACTGAATGTAGTATTCAGTTCGGAATTCGGTCAGGATTCTGCCTTTTTCAGCAGGATTTGGATTCACTGAAATCCTTGTGCCTGCCTGAACTGAATCCAAACCATAATTAGCATATGTATATTAGGGGTGGGGAGGGAATCCCAAATAGTAGATTCGGTGCATGCCTAATTGCCACATCACTAATAGGTTGATTAACTGCACAGGCAAAAGATAAGGAAGTAGTTCACAAGTGTTGGACTTGATTAGATTAATTTATTGATTACAACAGATAGACTTTGCACAACAGCTTAGAAGGCATTTATTAAAAATGATTGCTTCTTCAAAATAACTGAAAATTTGCAGCAAGAAATTACTCATAGTAAGTATATATACAAATGTAATGAGCAATAATATGAGCTTTTTTAATATTAGCTTTTCCTTCTCATTAAATTCAGAGCAGTAGGCAATTAGTTACACCAAGTATCTTGCACACCGGACTGCAACCAATGTATTGGTCTTGCAACTGGACTTGTGGTCCTAAATTACCCCTTTTCTCTTGCAGAATTTTCTATTTTAACAAGAAGTCCAGTTCTTGGAAACTGCACTGTAAGTATGATGTTTTATGAGTTTTCGGCAGTTTTAGATGTGCACCATATGTATTGACTATGAAGATTTTCATTCATCCAGGTCATGGTATATCTAGTATAGGTAAATCTAAATACAACTGGACTTGCTGAGTAATCCATGAAGACGTTTCACTACTCATCCGAGCAGCTTCTTCAGTTCAACTGACTGGTTTGTTCTCGTGGACATCTTCCCTTGTGAACTTGATGTTATTGTCCACTGAATGAACGTGTTCTGTAAAGGCCACATACCTGAACCAGTGACTCGGTGTAGTTCCCTGGAAAGTAAGGCCCTCCTTTCCACTTCCTCCATGTACAAGTTTGCTACAATAGGAGAGACTGGAGAACCCATTGCACAGCCATGTTTCTGTCTATAAAAAAGGTTCATGTACTTGAAGTATGTGGTGTTAAGGCACAAATCTAGCAACAAACATACTTGGTTGGGACTGAGCTTCGTTCTGCTGCTGAGTGTATCTTGTTGCAGTCAATTTCTTAGTCTCAATTGCCTCTATAGTAGGTATACATGTGAACAATGAAGTGACATCATATGATACCATTGTTTCTTCTGCCTCTAGTGTAACGCTGTGAATCTTGGTTACAAACTCTTTGGCATTCTGGATATGATGCACTGTATTGCCTACCAATGGGGCTAAAATGTTAGCCAATAATTTTGCAATGCTGTTTGTCACTGAATTTATGCTTCTGACAATGGGTCTTAGTGGGGCTCCTTCTTTGTGTATCTTGGGGAGTCCGTATAAGCATGGTGTGGCTTCTCTGGGGTACAGGCGGTGGTATAAAACTCGATCAATGGCTTTCTCCTTTTCAAGTTGTTGTAGGCAACCTATCACCTTTTTCTTGTAACCGCTGGTTGGGTCTTTCCTTAAGGGTTCATATGTATTGCTATCACTGAGTAGAGTGGTTATCTTGCAGTCGTAGTCAGTTGTGTTGAGTACAACTGTGCATCACCCTGCTGGCAGGGTAGTGATGTTCGGGTCCTTACTCAGAGAACGGAGCGCTCTCCTCTCTTGTGTTGTAAGGTTAGAGGGAGGTGTTCTGGCACTTGACAAAGCAGCTGACACTTTTAGCCGGAGTTGTTCCGCTTCTTCCTTTTTCAAGTGATTATTTTTGATAGCAGATTCTGTGGCTGTGATGAGTTCAACTACTGGGATGTGTTGTGGTGTCACTGCATAGTTTAATCCCTTGGCTAGCACGTCCTTTTCCGTCTGATTTAGTAACCTATCTGATAGGTTCCTAACCCACGTGTCTTTGGTGTTCAACACCTCTGTGAATTTCTTCAGATATCACCTGTTTGAAGAGTTACAATGTGACACTGTGATTGGATTAGTGGAAGAGTTTATATGCCGAGAACTTCCCACACCAGTCAGTTGAACTGAAGAAGCTGCTCGGATGAGTAGTGAAACATCTTAATTGATTACTCAGCAAGTCCAGTTGTTTTTAGATTTACCTATACTAGATACACCATGTGTGTTATTTTTTTTATTTTGTTATGCCTATATTTCTCAATTCTATCGATATTGTTGTGAATCTGGTTAAACCATACCTACCAAAAGTATCCAGAATCCAAAATCTTTTTGCAAAACCTCTTTACTTCTAGGAAGGCTGTTTCTTTAGGTGCTGGAAAATTGGAAAGGTGGTGTTCAGATGCTTAAGTTTTGCAAGGCACACCATGTAACTGAAATTATTTACCGTATATACCCGAGTATAAGCCGAGTTTTTCAGCATCCAAAATGTGCTGAAAAAGTCTACCTCGGCTTATACTCGGGTCAGCCGTACCCGACCCGAGTAGCTGAGATTGCAGTCACTTTTAATCATTCCTATACCAACAGTACACTTGGGGAGAGACTGCAATATCCCACAATGCCCTCTGTTGGTTATATGAAAGAATAACAGTGCGCCCTCTGTTGGTTATATGAAAGAATAACAGTGACTGCAATATCACACAGTGCCATCTGTTGGTTATATGAAAGAATAACAGTGACTGCAATATCACACAGCGCCCATCTGTTGGTTGTATGAAAGAATAACAGTGTGCCCTCTGTTGGTTATATGAAAGATTAACAGTGACTGCAATATCACACAGCGCCATCTGTTGGTTATATGAAAGAATAACAGTGACTGCAATATCACACAGCGCCATCTGTTGGTTGTATGAAAGAATAACAGTGCGCCCTCTGTTGGTTATATGAAAGATTAACAGTGACTGCAATATCACACAGCGCCCTCTGTTGGTTATATTAAAGAATAACAGTGACTGCAATATCACACAGCACCCTCTGTTGGTTATATGAAAGAATAACAGTGACTGCAATATCACACAGCGCCATCTGTTGGTTATATGGAAGAATAACAGTGACTGCAATATCACACAGTGCCCTCTGTTGGTTATACGAAAGATTAACAGTGATGGCAATATCAAATAGCACCCTCTGCACATGGTAGTGGGACAGTGGGACAATGCACACAGTAATCCGTTTGGCAATTCTCTGTCACCATCAACTTTGCAAAGAAGTCCGGTTGATCGCTGGGGGGGTCGCTTTGGCACAATGTGCGCTGCTGGGAGACAGGGCTGTAGTTGTGTCTAGGCTTATACTAGAGTCAATAAGTTTTCCCAGTTTTCGTAGGTAAAATTAGGTACCTCGGCTTATACTCGGGTCGGCTTATACTCGAGTATATACGGTACTTATAAATATAGTATAAATGACAGCACTTTGCATCAGAATTGATAAGTTTGTCAATATTTTTTAAGATGGTATGTTTATGGCAGGTAGCAAATCCCAGTTTGTGGAATACAAATGGCACTTTAACAGTGCATTAGCTATAGGTTCCAATAGTTACAAACAAATATGAATATTTGTTTTAACTAAAACAGAAAACCCATGTAAATTTATATTTTAGTTATACTATAGCTCAGAGTATTCTTTAAATTATGCTGTACAAATTAAATGCACAAATCAGGGATGGGGCCTGCAAAATGTCTGTTGTCAAAAGTAAGTGCCCTGGCTTCCTGAGGAAATACTCGTTCTGGGAAGAGACCTTCCCTTTGGAGGGCTCTGCATTGTTGTGTGCTTGGAACATGACTGGGGATATCCATAAATATGCAATAAGTTTCCTGACATACATGAAAGAATAGCAGGGAATGTACACGTTAGAAATACTTGCCTGATTTTTTATTATTTCTGTATTTTATTATTTTTTGAACATCCCTCTGGCCTTTTTCATTATGTTAAATAAAGGTTCTGTATATTGTTCCTTAGCTTGTTATAAATTTCCCTAACATATTGTTCTTACTTTTGTAAACTCTTTGCAAGCATTACTCATTCCCCACTTACATTCAAAAGCATTCCTTACAGGTATAGATCAGCTATCCAGAATCTGCTGTCCAGAGAGCACCAAATTACAGAAAGGCCATCTCCCATGGACTCTATTTTAACCAAAAAATCAAATTTTATAAAAACTATTCCCTTTTCTCTATAACGATAAAACAGTACTTTGTACTTGATCCAAACCAAGATTTAATTAATACTGGAAGCAAAACCAGCCTACTGGGTTTATTTATGCTTAAATGATTTTCTAGTAGACTTATGGTATGAAGATCCAAATCATGGAAAGATCCGTTATCCGGAAAGCCCCAGGTCCCGAGCATTCTGGATAACAGGTCCCATACCTCTATTCCCTAATATTCCACTCGTCTCTAACAATCTTTAATTTAACAACACTAATATCATTTGGCATTTTAAAGACTGGCACCCAGCTCTCGGATTCTGCATCTGGTTGTGCGTTCCTATTCGCTTGGACTATATATGTATATGTGTATATATATATATGTGTATATATATATATATATATATATATTGTGAATAAAGTACCCCCTCTTGTAAAATATAAGGATATTATAAGTTACCGAGGATTTTCATGACCATATAAAAACACGAGGCTGAAGGCCAAGTGTTTTTATACAGGTCATGGAACTCCGAGGTAACTTCTAATATCCTCATATTTTGCAACTGGGGGTACTTTATTTATTATAATACACAAGTTTCAGTGAGTCATGTGTCAGAAATGACATCAGAACTCACCGTTTATAACTGATGACATCAGAACTCACCGTTTATAAGGATATAATTTACAACATATTCATGGCTTTTGTGTATTATATATCTATCTAGATCGTTAGTAATGTTGCTCTGAGTCCTCTGTCGAAAGAAACACCACATTTCTTTCCTTCTATTGTGTATACATGGACTTCTGTATCAGACTTCCTGTTTTCAGCTTAAACCTCCAGGGCAGTGCTTGAGCATGCTCCTTTTACTATTCTCTCCCTCCCTCCTCCCCTCCCTGCTGTAATCTGAACCCAGAGCTATGAGTGAGCCGGGGAACTCAGGCAGGAAGTGATGTCACACCAAGAAAATATGGCAGCTGCTATCCTAAACAAACAGAGAGAGCTTCTAGAGCTGTTTACTCAGGTATGGTATAGTATTCTACAGAATAAATAGTGTTGTAGCTTGCACTATTGTAGCTAATCTATTGGCAATAAACTGCTTTGCTAGCTTTCCATGTTGTAGCTCCAACCCTTTCCAGCTATAGTCAGGTGATCCCACTGGTGGCCAATAAAAGGGCAACCAAGTTTGGGAGTTTTACTTTGAAAGCAGCAAGTAAGTTGCGGGTAAAACTTAGTCCCTTTGCAAAATGTATAATGAAGAAATTGAATTCTTAATGAATCAGATGAAAGTTGAGTGTAGGATTGGCCATACCGGGGATGACTTTGACGTTGTTGGTCAGCTTAAATATATTGCAATATATGGACAAACAATCCCTGTTTTGTTAAAAGAGTAAGGCATTTTTAGTAGCTTAAGGCACAAAAAGTTTCAATGTTCTTAATATATTGATAATGGCCTGTACACCCAGTTCAACAGAGCAACTGCACAAGGGCCCTGCAGGGAACACTGGCCTCAGCAGTTGTTGAAAATACTTTTAAATAACTTGATAGAAGAAATATTGATTTCAATACCATTGTAAATAGTGTTTAAAACACAATTTTTAATTATTTTTTTGAATTTTAATCTTTGAATTTTTAGAGGAGCTCAGTGAAATGGAGCCTCTGTCCTTTTGATATGGTTTACATTTTGGATACATTTATGATTGTTTTTGTAACAAAAGGTATCCCAGACTCAGAACTAACTCTAAGGACCTGGTCACAGCTCACTCTTCTGCCTACAGCAGCCACCTTGGGCTTCAGGTGGAGTCCTCTGCTACTCAGATGCCGCCAGGTCTTAATGTGAGAAGATCAAAGAGAGATTTCTGGGCAGGCTAGGGAACTGAACGTTTAGTAGGAGAACAGAAAACTGGAAGTGCAGTCAATGACCAGGCAGGGTTGGTACCAATCAGACAATGCAGTACAAGATCAGGAAACAGAGTCTGAATCAAAACCAACAGAATCAGAATCAGCATGGTCAGTAAACGGGCAAAGGTCGGTACAGGCAGCAAAGAAGCAGTAGTCAGGAACAGGCAAGGGTCAAGGATCAAGATCCGAACAAAAGAGGCGCACCCAGGAACTATGAAGATAGACCTACATTGGGCAATGTGAAAAAGGAAGATGCGCCTTCAAATATCTGAAATGTGAGCCAAGCACGATGACGCCAGACACAGATATGGGTCAAAAACCTGGAAGTGAAGCAAACCTACATCAAATTCGGATCAGAGCACAACATACTTGGTACCATTACAGTTTTGTGCACCAAATAAACACTTCTATTGTTTGTATTAATATATGGATCCTCCAAATCCAGACTTATAAAAGAAGTTAATTACTGTCATCTGGCTTTGGAGTGATCTTTTGAGTGCCTGACATTTATCCAGCATGGATTTTAGCACAATGTATTAGGAGAACTAAGTCAATTAAAAGCAACAAGCTATTTCTTGATGTATGCAAATACTGAAGCAAATTTATGGACAAGGTAAAATATTAATTGGTTACTACAGGCAACTGCACTAGGCAAGTTAGAAGCCATAGTCTAATTAACATTCCAGATCCAGAAAACTTAAAAGTGGCATGTAAACACATAGTAATAGCTAAAAACTTGCAAGCCACCTTAAGATGTTTTTGTGCAAATTTGTTTGCATTAACTGTGAGACTTTTTTTTTTTAAATAAAACACATACTGTATATCAGTATGCAACAAAGATAACTTAGTGATCACTAATTCAGACTGTTCCTATTGTAAACTGCAAGGCATAATTACCACTGTCAATGATGATCTACAAATTATTGCCTTTAAATGACAATATACATGGAATTAATTTTACTCTACAGTGCATGGTTCAACTGCCTGCAGAGCTTAGGGATTTTGTTTTCTGTTTGAATAACAAAACACAGCCCAAAAGTGCTGAAGCACTGGGTTTTTTTTCGGTTTAACCCTTGCCCTATGATGTACACCTAGAATTTAATGTAAAGACTTGTGCTTCACTCTGTCTGCAGCTCTGATTGGCATAATGAAACATATAATACTTATTTGAAAGTGTCTGACAGCCACTCTATCTTTCTATGTTGGCGAGTGGATACCAAACCGAAACCAGTATAGGGCCCCTTAAAATTACATAATGCAAGGAACATGTATACTCTCATACAGATTTTGGTTAGGGATGCACAGAACCCCACTTTTCAGGGTTAAGGCCAATCCCCAAATTCAAGGGTATGAACTTGGGTGAATAACAAACCAAAGCCAACCCCTTCCTGCTCGCAGAAAAAGCTGGAGAACATACCTAATGCACGTGAATCACCCACCTAAATGGAAAATTTATATAGGGTCAGTTGTATCTGAAGGGAGGGGGAGCAGTTTGTAATTTTACCAAAGGCTTCAATGTACAACGTGTGTGGAGTTGAAGGTTGGCTTTTGTTCTATTTATTAGAATGTTATTCAATTATTGAATATAAATCAGCTTATTAAAATAGAATTTAACAAGATTATCTAGCAGAGTAGAGAGGATAACAACTGAGATTACATAGAAAGAGGTTAAATGGAGAACACACACACAGCAATTACTAAGTTAGCTAAGAAACATTTCAGAGCAATTTTAAATGTGGTATCAGGATTCAGCTGGTGCATGTAGAAGGGATCTTTGGAAGGGGCTGCCATGGACTTCATGCAGCACACAAGAAATACTTTAAGATACTGAGGTAGCACTTTGGTGTATTCTAGGAGGAAACCAATGGCTATGGTTTAAATATCCTTACAAGAATTGAATGGCAATTTCTGAGATTTTCCCAGAGGAAATTTCACTTAATACCCCATAAAAGCCAGTATTTCTATGTAACAATGTATATACTGTTTTCTCTTCCACGCATCTGTATAGCTGCTTTGTTCTTCCCTGTGCCCTAAACGACCGCCTTCTACACTGCCAAGCGACAGAACAGATCTTTGAATAATCACCTCTTTAAAGACATTAAAAGACTGAGCAATCACGCTGATATTTTTAAAATGTTGAATGCAATCCAGACAAATATAAAGACATGAAAAACTGAAAGGATAAAAAAAAAGCAGTCTGTCTTAGCAATGATATTATTGCCTTAATTACACTTAAAGATCCTGTAGACTGCAGTAGCAATCTATTCCAGTAGCTACATTTTTTAAATATCCCTGATAAATACATCCCAGTGATTAAATAAATTAACATACAGTATCCACACAGTTAAGAAAAAACATAAACAGCAGAATATCATGATCCAATATATATATGTGCCCCTAATGGGCAACCAAGACCCTGCTTCAGCACTGCCAAGCGACAGAACAGATGTTTGGATAATCGCCTCTTTGAAGACATTAAAAGACTGAGCAATCACTCTGATATTTTTAAAATGTTGAATGCAATCCAGACAAATATAAAGACATGAAAAACTGAAAATACAGAAAAAAGTAGTCTGTCTTAGCAATGATATTATTGCCTTAATTACACGTAACGATCCTGTAGACTGCAGTATCTAAATTTTTTAAATTTCCCTGATAAATACATCCCAGTGATTAAATAAATTAACCACACACAGTTGAGAAAGAACATAAAAAATAGCAGAATTACATGATCCATATATTTATTCCATCAAGTAAATAATACAAAACATAAAGGCCCCATAAAAATAGGCCCTACGCGTTTTGACCTTTTAAGGTCTTCATCAGGGGAAAAAAATATACATAAGAATTTTTGTTCTTATGTATATTTTTGCCCCTGATGAAGACCTTAAACGGTCGAAATGCGTGAGCCTATATTTATGGGGCCTTTATATTTTGTATTATTTACTTGATGGAATAAATATATTTTTTCAATTTCTGAGTGTGCAGTCTTCACCTTTGGAACATTATGTAAAATCACTGCACGATACCAGGCTCATGTGTATAAAGTATCCTGCACCACAATGGAAAGCTATTGGCTGTTGCATCTTAGACTTGAAGAAGGTGAAAATTGCAGAATACATTTGGTAGATTAAAGTTAATTGCTATGGGAAACAGTACAGAAACCATTTGATTAGGAAAGTTAATGCTGAACCTGCTACAGAAAATGATGACTCTGGCTGTCACTTACAATTGTAATAAATGGTGCCACATATTAAACATTTGGACACAGGATGTAACAACTTTACAGGGACCATCCACTGAGAAGGGGCAGTTACTTTTTGTTGACTAAACATTCATCCATCACCTACAACAACCTCCAAGCTATCCACTTATTGAATAAGTGCAACGGAACATGGACCAATGGGTATATTTTAATATTTGAATGATGTAACATCAATTCCCTATACTAACCTTATAAAGTGAATAAACTTCCAGAATTTAATTTAGGTGTAGGCAGAATAAGCATATGCCTTGGGCACAACTAGGAAATGGTTTTCAATAACAAGACACCAGAGTAAATAAGAAGAATGATTGAGTAAGTGTGCATGCATGCAAGCAATGGGTGGTGCTAGTGGTGCAGGTAGGGCAGGTCACTGAACCAAGTAGCTTTGTAGCCAATACTATTATGAATTTTAGCACTAGGGCCCTATTAATACATTAATGACACTGAGACATTTTGTGTATTAGCTACTAAAAATACTCCTTTAAACAAAACAGGGATCTCAACTACATCAAAGTCATCCCTGGACTGGCCAGTCCTACACTGACTTTTACCTGATTCGTTAAACATTCCATAGCTTCTTTATACATTTTAAACATGGACTAAGTTTTACCTGCAACTTGCTTGTTTTCAAGATTAAAACTGCCAAATGGTTGCCCTTTAATTGGCCACCACTGGGATCACTTGACTGTAGCTGGAAAGCTTGAGTGAATATGTTTTGTAAAGGATTTTAAAGTGTTTGGACTAAACTGGCAGATTGAAACACTAGTTTATGGAGAACCAGTAATCATCCATTCCATGTCTGTAAAAGTGTACTACATTCAAACATGTTAAAGGTTATACACAGATAAATGCTGTGAAATACAGCTAAGAGAATAGAGAAATTCAGAGAGAATGTTCTCCAATGAGGAGTTGCAGACTGAATATACACGAGCAACCACACAGGCACAACAAAGCCTCTTAAAGGAGAGGGCACCAATAACAGCCAATGAGAATAAACATTTGACACTTGTACCATCTGGTGTCTTATTTGAGCAGACCATACACTCCCAAAATGTTTTTGAAAAAAAATTAATTTAGAAGAGGGAGAAAACTGCAAGATATTGGCAAAACACTGTTTGGACACTAAACATTCATTGGCAACACTGAATTCTCCTCCTTTACAAAGGGAAAATGCTTGAGGTAAATTATTACTACAGTGGACAGTTATGTACATCGTAACCATATTGTCTTAATGAACAGATTTGTGATGCAAGTTATAATTAAAAGATGCATGAATCAGGTTTGTTGTCATTGGATTCTAGGCTGTATATAATTGTTGACTATAATGTACATGGACGGGGGGGGGTCTATATATATATATATATATATATTTATTTATTTATTTATTTTTTAAGCTGGCCAACTACGTCAAAGTCATCCCATATCTGGCTAGTCCTACACTCAATTTTCATTTGATTCATTAAGAATTATATTGCTTCATTATGCATTTTACAAAGGGACTAAAGCTGGCCACAGATGCAAAGATCCGATCACACGAATCATCGTACGATCGGACTTCCCTATATCCCGACCTGCCACTAACCATTTCGATCAAATATAATAGAAAAGAACAGATCAGCCGATGTTTTGCCCCTGACAGCAATCGTAAGAAAGTTATGTCTGACCAAAGCTAGTGACAGTCTCCCTCCGAAAATCGTACGATCGGCAATACATGCAGAGATATTATCGGCAGCCGACAGAAATCTTTTAACCTGTCAGATTGACCAAATGACCGATCTCCGCCCGACGAAAAATGTCTGGACTCTCCACACACGGTCCGAAAATCGTACGAATCAAGGCAAGATTATTGAATCCAACGTTTCAGTTGAAAGTTCCTGTGTGGAAATGAAACGTAGGATTTAATAATCCTGCCTTATTTTGACACTAACTTGTTTTAAAATCCTTGGAGTGCTGGCGCTTTGCATTTTTATCCATTTTTACTTGGATTAGCACCCAGGTTGTCGTTTACGTATGGTGTGCGGATCGTATGCATATATAATACACAAAAGCCATGAATATCTTGTAAATTATATCCTTATAAACGGTGAGTTCTGATGTCATTAGTTATAAACGGTGAGTTCTGATGTCATTTCTGTCACATGACTCACTGAAATTTGTGTATTATAATAAATAAAGTACCCCCAGTTGTAAAATATGAGGATATTAGAAGTTACCTCGGAGTTCCATGACCTGTACAAAAACACTCGGCCTTCGGCCTCGTGTTTTTATATGGTCATGAAACTCCTCGGTAACTTATAATATCCTTATATTTTACAAGAGGGGGTACTTTATTCACTATATATACGTATATATATACGTATATATATATATATATATATATATATATATATATATATATATATATATATATATATATTTAGATATATTTATATATATATAGATATATCTATATATATATATATCTCTATATATATAGATATATATATATATATATATATAGATAGATATATATATATATATATATATTGAGAAAGGCTCTGGAAGGGCCGAAACGTTAGTCCATAGTTCTTTAATAAATTATTATTTATTTTTCTAAGACCTGTGATTGCTGATCTATTTCTCTGTTTTGTAAAATTTACTCCTTGATCGTGCTCCCAGGCATATTTATTCATTTTTTCGTCAGTGCTGGCATCCCTTGGAATATGAATATATATATATATATATATATATATATATATATATATATATATATATATATATATATATATATATATATATATATATATATATATCTCCATATACTATAATTTTCATACAGTATGTGAAGGTACTAACATCCTGAACTGTACTAACTTCCTGACCTGTATATAAATGAAGTATTTGTCTCTTAAATGCTGTAAAAAACAACTTTAGTAAAGATTAACAGTGTATAGCTGGATACTTTTAATGTCTGAGTATGTTAAAAAAAAATTTTTGATATTTATTCAGCTTTTCACTCCACATAAAAATAGGAAAAGAATAACAATAGCAGGAAATCCTTAGGAAATACTGAAGTCTATCGTAACTCATAAAGATACTTCAAAACAACAGCTTGTGATCCTATTTCTCTGCCTCTTTGCACACAGAGTACAGGGTAGATGTAGCAATGTAACCCTAATACCCAAGAGGAATATGTGGTGTCCATTCAGTTTAAAAGATAATCTCAGTTAAAGTGGCAGTATACCCTGTTTTAAAACTAGTTGAATTAATAGAATAGGGCTTGTGCTGAAAATACTTTTAGCCTATTGTTTTGACCCATATTTCTTGCGCTAAACAGGGCATATCCAAGCTACTCCATGTTTGGGTGTTGCAAGGCAGATTTTGATTACCAGAGCTGTTTTCAATCCCTCTGCATAACAGATTTCTGTTTATTTGTGCATTGGTAATCTAATTATCTCTATTTATCACAAGAACCACACATGGAGTATCTTCAATTTAAATTAGTAAATCATTTGGATTTACATATGTGACCGCATAGAAATCAGAATTAATAATTGAACAGCCCTGTTAAATCAGCTTCTATGACACAGGTAAAATAATTTTCTGCAAATACTTTGATAAATTCTGATGAACCCTTAGCTTAGCGTCTCAAAACAAACCCAGAGCACACTTGAAATTTGCAGTAACAAACGATGGCCTAACAAAATCCAAGATGGAGAGCTACTGTGGTCAGCTTTGATGGTCTGGATCATCACTTTTAAAGAGCTAGTGTTGGTTCAGTTAGTTCAGTATACAGAGTACATTTCAGGCCAGATTCATTCTACGGTTTGGGGATGGGTGGTATTTAAAAGCAACTTTCAGTTGGCAGTGTAACACTTAATGCGGTAGACCCCGATATAACTTCAGTAAAAGTTGACCCAATATTGGGTCACTTAATGCAGTCCCCTGCATTAGATGTTCTCAGTATTAAATATTTTATAGAGAAGTCTCTCTGCAGCTAATTTATACGATATGCGACACATTTAATTGATACATTACAATGATGCTGTCAGGGCCCAAAGGCTCCGGTTGGGAATTACGGATCAAGGAGGAAGTAGCAGCCACCAAACACAGTTTGAGGTATCCAAGGGGTTAAGAAGTTCAACATAGTCTAGTCTAGGCAAAGGGTCAATTCAGGCAGCAAGAGTTCAATAAATGGTGAAACAGGCAGAGTTCAAGATCAGGAATCAGTAGAAATAGTTATTTAGCGCATCCAGGAACACACAAGGTACCTGCAGGGCTCTGGCGTCTCTTTAAGAGCAATTCTCATGGCAAAATGAGCGTGATGACATCACACATCATGCGCTGACATTACACGCTGGCACTGCACGCCATGTGATCAAAACATTGCAACATGCCATGAGCATCCTCTGGGCGCCGCCATCGGCACTGAAGACTAAAGGAGCACCACGGGCACTCCTTACAGAGGCATGCAAAACTCAGAGAGTATGCCCAGTACCTGAAGTTGTCACTACCTCTAATAAGTATACATACAATGTATCAAAATGTAAGTGTTTACAGACTTGGAACCCCAGCCTAAAAGAGTCATAAAAATAAAGGTGAGAATTAAATTTGGATTGTAGTTCCTGACATCAGAATTCAGATCTTTAAATTGTTAGGAGTGGGGTTTTGCTACATTTAGTGCTGTCTGAGGCAAGGTTTTCATGTTGCCACTTGACATGTTCCCAGCAGTTGAAATCTTCTCACATTTACAATCCTTTTCTTCACATTCTGGCATTTTGTTAATGATTTTGTTCATTTATCAAAGTAGGTCCTCCTTGCCAACATGTACGTTTTTGCCAGTAATCCATCTTTAAGCAGTTGCTTTCTATGGTATCCTATAGGCTATACTTTTCCAGTTGCTTAAAATGTGTATCTGTCTAATGACCAGAGCAAAGGGGCGCTCTGCAATTTGCATCAGAAATGCTTTTGTTGGCACATTTGGGGTACGGCTCAGTGAGCAGTATGCAAGGATACTCATATGTCCACCCACATGCTGCCTCATAAATGCAGTGATTTACAGTGCGGGCAAGTCACTGCAAAATTAACAATAAACGAAAAACAGCTGCACAGTTCCGTAATGGATCAAAATGGATGTACGTAATTTATCTAATCGGATGAAGGATAGGCAAATCCTGCTCACCCGGTAACAGACGTGACCTGGGTGTAAAAACCCCAGGTCCAGCGCTTGAATAAATGATTCAAATAAACGGTCGCTGAAGTATAAGTGGAAAAACACTCACCCGTAGTCTTTAGTGGTCCGGGTGCATCGCCCCAAACCCGTAGCAGGGGGTGTGTGCACAGTTGAGTATAGAGGAAAAGGCAAGCACAGCCGGACGTCACTTCGTAGGGTAAAATTTCAACTTTTATTTCAAATACATTAAAACCAGAATGTCCTGACGCGTTTCGTATCTAAGCGATACGTAGTCATCTACCATCCTACTGCATACGGCTGTAAAAAGGGTACAACTCAGCTCCCCAGCTACAACCTGGAAAAAGTATGTTTGGCAGTCCTAGTCCTTGAACCAGTGTTGAAAAATGTAGTATACTGTCCCTTTAATGGTACATGGGTTGTTTGCTAAGGCAGAAAACAGCAGTGGTCAAACAAATATTCACTAGTGAATGCTTCATATAGAGATGTATGGTAAACACTGCTTATGGCAAGCCTGTCTGGAAAACTGGTCTACCACTTAGAACTGTACATTACAGCATTTCTGGTCTGCTGTCACTACATGGTTTTCAACCTGCAGCATATTAATCTGCAAAGAACACTGACAGAAATGAAGAGAAATAAATCACATGACAGGCTAATTTCCACTTGGACATCTACTGCACAAGAAAGGTCTATATCATAAATGCAACACCACAAAATATTTTTCCAGTTTGCAGTAAGCATCTGAGCCACATCAATGAAATTCTGACAAGATTCATATCAAAATAGAAACTGTCATTTTTTTCCATAATGCCATAAACTTCATAGCCTTGTGTGCCATTGCCCTAAAGGTAGCTTTAGTTGCTAATTTTCCACAGATGCTGCTTAGAAATGTATCCACTAATTCTATCAACTAAATGTAGCAAATTGTAACAGTTCAGAATCTGCTCCTGGATCACTAAACTGCCAGACTGAAACATTAGAGACAGGAAAATAAAACTTTAAATTTACATTTTTGGAAACATTTTAAAAATAAAATATGGAAAATAACTGATTTTTTTTTATGGTGAGAAATCTGAAAACAACTGAACTGAAAAAAAAAACACCTACGTGTGTTTTGTGAGTTCCAAACATAACCCTCTATTCAAGGGGTCCACAACCCTTTTTACCCATGAGCCACATTCAAATGTAAAAAGAGTTGGGGAGCAACATAATCATGAAAAAAGTCCCTGAGTATGGCAAACAATGGCTGTGATTGGCTATTTGGTAGCCCCTATGTGGACTGGCAGCCTACAGGAGGCTTTACTTGGCAGTACACCTTATTTTTAAGCAACCAAAAGCTGCCTCCAAACCAGTAAGCACCTGCTTTGAGGCCACTGAAACCAACATTCAAGGAGTTGGTGAGCAACATGTAGCTCGTGAGCCACTGGTTGGGGATCACTGCTCTATTATATAGTCTTCTGAATGCACATCAAGGGTATGAAAATGCAGCATGTTCCTCAACTATTAACGCATGTGAGTACAACCATATAAAATATAATGGAATTGATTAACTGATGCGTTTAGGTGTGTGAACCTGTGCCTTAAACATACCAAGAAGCAACACTCATGTGTAAAAGTCCTTTTAAAAATGACAGCAGCCATAACTACATTGTGCCATTTTACAGTTGAACTTGGCTTGGGATCCACTGGATATAGAATAAAAAGAAATGTGGCAGACAAAAGGTTACAACCAGGTATGAAAAGAAAAAAGATGAAAACAAACATTCCTCTGTATGGAGTTTCTACTCATGTCTACTGCAAATATTTTTAAATTCCACAAGAATGTCTAAGAGCCAGCCAGTATCAATTTACAGAATTCCAGTTGTTCAAATCCTGATGGAAATTTGTGGCGAGAGAAGTACGACACAATTTATGAATAAAAGAGTTAGGCTCACTATGAAGTAAATAATAGGACACCAAAATGGGGCTTATTTATCCACACTGGCCAAATGTGCACCTGGGCAGTAATCAATCAAAATATTGCTTTCATTGTTTTACTTGCAGCTGGCTGCAAAACATGTAATTACTGACTGGTTTTTATAGGTTACTGTCCAGATGCAAATATGTTTTTTTCATAAACGACCCCCAGTTTCTCTATAGGGACCCCAGCAATCGTACTACAATTCCCACAACAGTCTCCAGCTGTAGGGTGATGCTGAATGTTGTAATTCAATAGCAGCTGGAGGTGTACAGATTGGACATTGCTGAGGTCATATTGTATGTTTCTGTATACAACTGCAAATTTTAGCACAGAATCAGTGTTCTAGACTAGAAAGCACACAACAGACTGTCTACAGATGTAGGGGGATGTTGAGTGTTGTAATCCAACAGCATCTGGAGGTGCGCAGGTTGGACATCCCTAAGGTCAAATTGTATGTTTCTGTAAACAACACAATTGCTATTCTAAACTATAAAACACACAACAGATCCCAGACAGTTACATTCTACTTAAAGGGGAACTATCGCGAAAATGAAAATGTAATATAAGCTTCCTCATAATGAAGTAAGAAACTTTCAAAATACAAACAATTAAAAATTCTGCATTGTTTCAGAAATAATCAAGTTTGTTTTCGCTATCCCTCTCTCAGCATCTGTTTCTCCTCGTTCTGCCTTCATTCAGGAGTTAGGTGCAGTAACGGAACTAGGTGGGGACGGGCCCTGGTGCAGGCCATGCAGCCGGGCCCGCTCCCACCCTTGTCCGTGTGATTTTTCTCTGCGCCTGCAGCCGACTCCAGCGCGCGCGATCTGCCGGGGGGGGCCTGCGGGGGTGCGGGCGCTGGCCCAGTTGCACCCCCTGCTCCCCTGGTAGTTACGCAGTTACGCCCCTGGTTAGGTGTCAGATGAATGATCCAATATATCTTATAGTGGGGGCTCCTTTTGTCTAGAAGATGTATTAGAGCTCAGTCTATTAAAATCAACAGACTTAATGTCTTTCTACATGCAGAATTTGTGCAAAAGGAAGTTGTTTTGTTAGATTTTGTCTGTACTGGAATCAGTTATTTGAGTGAGCTCCAATACATCTGTTAGGAAAGGAAGCCCCCCCCCCTATAAGATATATTGGATCATTCATCTGACACCCAACTGCTGCATGAAGACAGAATGAAGAGAAAGATGCTGAGAGAGGAATATAAATTTGATTATTTCAGAAATGGTACAGAATTGTTAATTGATTGTATTTAGAACCTTTTTTTTATTTCAGTATGCTGAAGCTAATATTAAAGTCTAATTTTTGCGATAGTTTGGTGTATATTTTGGTGTATGTCAAGTTTAACCTCTTTTTCAAATAAATCCTACTTGGTGGGTTCCTGGGATTTTTAAGGACCCCCCCCCCCCTCACCTCATCCTCAAAATAGTAAAATTCCAATAAGCTTCATATTGTTTTTTCTATCTGCATTGTTTCCACCAGTGTATTGTGCAGAGCTGCCAACATGTTACCACTCTATAAATATAGAAAAGAGCATCGTGACTGGCAAGTAGATGGTGTATCTACCTCGATGTTTCAATCCAAACCACTCCAGCGACATGTCTCTTACTCCTAAGATGTCAATAACAGTGCATAGTTGATTCTCAAGGGGTTAAATTAAAGTGACAGACTTTTTTTTATATATTTTGAAGCTGATTTGGAATTGTCCAGCACGTGTAATTGTGGGTTTAAATAGGTTACATGGCACTGCTGATCTGTGTGCAGGGAGTCTCTCTAATTAGGCCAGGTAACCCTTGGTTCTCCAGCTGTTCCCTCCTGCCAACTAAGCGCCGAAAAGAGGTTGGAATAAGGTTTGGGCTGTAACAGCTGGACTGAGTTTCCCTAGCGCTGTAAAGAACAGAACAAGCAAGCAAGGGTGTGAGCCTGACAAGCACTGAGTACAATGAAAGCAGGAGAGTTTATCCATAGACACACTGATGAGAGTTTTAAGAAGGAACAATTAACATACACAACTGTGTATGGACGCGAAAGTCACAAAACGAAAGAGCAGAATGTGAAGAGAAATGTGAATGCCCTAGTCAAGGGGAACTGAAGTGAATTCAATCAAGAGTAAAGACAAAAGCTTTCCTACACAATAGTTAAGTGTGACAAGATTACAAAAACCTACAGTAATTACGGTAAACACGCTTCTGAGTTACCCTGAGGCTATAACTACTGCTATTAACCGCTTCGACACCAGAACTTACCTGCTGCCCCTCCTGCTCAGGACTGTCCAAATGAAATAGAACGTCAAACTCCGGACGGGCAGCTCCGCCCACCAATGAGGGGTGGGCAATGTTGTGTTTCCTCCAATCTTCCAGTACGGGTGGGAATTTGGCACCGTATATAAACCAGTGACTGCGCTTTTGAGGGACGATTTTTGGGAGATGGTTTTATGGGCTGTGAACGCGTGGTTGGTAGGAATATGGTTTGTTTGTACAGCTATTCAAAAACATGGCGCTATTTCTATTTTAGCAGCATAAACACGTGTTTCATTATTACATTACTTTATTATACACGCCCTCAAGTGGATCGAAAAGCTTGGTAAAATGATTTATTGCTTTAAAAAAAAAAGTACTTTATTCTTTACAGTTCATTTTATGCTGTCCATTGTGGTACAAAAGCTTATTTCTAAACTAGTTTCAGCATGTAAAAAGATGTGAATGTTTTATGCCGTCAAGAGGAAGTGTTGTACAATATGAATTTACACCTCTTTCATGGGTTTGGTAGGTCCCAAGGAACAGCTGCTGGACAAAGTAATTAAAGGAAAAGTAACACCAAATAGATTAAAGTTTATAAAAATAATAAAAAATAGAGGGTATGTTGCTGGTAAAAGCTGTGTGTTTGCTTCAAAAACTCTACTATAGTTTAACTATACAAGCTGCTGTGTAGCCATGGGGGCAGTCATTCAAATGGAAAAAAGGAGAAAAGTCACAGGTTACATAGCACATAACAGATAAGCCCTGTCCAATACAATGGTGTTTTATCTGTTATCTGCTATGTAACCTGCGCCTTTTCTCTTTTTTCAATATATTGATAATGGGTTGAGTGCAGAGTACTTTTTGTATTTGTCTGTATGAATTCTGTGGTCACAACCTCATTGCACCCCCGCCTAATGGTTCAAAATTGGTGAGCACAACTTTTCCTTGTTTGTTATAGTTTATACTGGAGCAGTGGCCAGCTCCATGTTGTAGCTCCTACCCTTTCCAGCTATAGTCCCTTTGTAAAATGTATAATGAAGCAATAGAATTCTTAATGAATCAGTTATTTATTTTTTTATTCAGCAGCTCTCCCGCTAGCAATTTCAGCAATATGAATTGAATAAGAGACTGCAATATGAATAGGAGATGCCTGAATAGAAAGATGAGCAATAAAAGGTAGCAATAACAATATATTAGTAGCCTTACAGAGCATTTGTTTTTTAGATGGGGTCAGTGACCCCCATCTGAAAGCTGCGTCGATAATGATAAATAAATAATGAAGACCAATTGAAAAGTTTCTTCTAATTAACCATTCTAAAATATACTATAAGTTAACTTAAAGGTGAACCACCCCTTTAAGAGGGAGCCGGAGAGAGTTTTTTAGCGATGCAGACCCTGCAGTCCTTTTCCCTGCCCCCCCCCCCATGACCACGGGGTCTGCTTCCTCTATAGTTACGTGCCTGGTTAATAGGGATGCCCTGAATCCACTATTTTTATTTCGGCCAAACCCCAGAATCCTATGCGAAAGATTCAGCCGAATACCTAACTGAATCCGAATTTGTAAGTATGCATATTAGGGGTGGGAAGTGGAAAACATTTTTACTTCCTTGTTTTGTGACAAAAAGTCACGCAATTTCCCTCCCCGTCCCTAATTTACATCTGCAAATTAGGATCCAGGCGGAAGGATTCGGCCGAATCCAAATCCTGCTGAAAAAGGGCTAATCCCAAATCGAATCCTGGATTTGGTGCATCCCTACTGGTTAAAGAGTTGGTGACCCCCCCCCCCCACCCTTAGAGCTGCTGTATAAGGTAAAAAATAAACTTTACACTTCAATATTAGAAAAATGGTCACACTTCAATATTAGAAAAATGGTCACACATAGAAAATAGAAAGTAATTGGGAAAAAGTCTTTAATTCTGGTGAACTATCTGAAAACAACTGAACTGAAAAAAGTGTTCGAAGGTGAAAAACTCCTTTAAGGCACAAAATGTTTGTGTCTTTAATATATTGATAATGGATTGAGTGTTGAGGAGCTTTTGTATTTGTCTATAACATACTGTATCTGGATACCAGCTTAAGATCTTATTCAGAAGTATGAATGACTTGTGACATTAGCCTAAAGGGATGAGGTAAAGTGAACAAAATACATAGTCAGATAATCTGGTCCAGACTCTAAAGATTGCCAGTCCAGCCTGGTGAGATTATTTATTTTCCAGGCCATTAACCATAGAAAATTTCCAGCACAGTATACTATAAGCTTCAAACTTACAACTTACTCATTCTTAGGGAGCATTTATTTTTTTGTATAATGAAAGTAACACAGTGACTTCGGGCACAGTGGCAATTGGCAGTGGGGGGGGCAGGGCTTGGGTAGACGGACAGAAGATATACTGTATATGCCCAGCAAAACCCCATTGTTGCACCCAAGGCATGTGCCTCTTCTGTCCCTGCTATCCCAAGTTCTGGCCCTAAATGTGATATTTGTTAATATGCTAAAGATCGACAATAAAATTGTGATTATAAAAAAAAAAAAACCATCAAGCTTAATCAGAATAATCTTTTAACAATCAAACTTGGAAAAAAACTCAAATTTGAAAATGCTTATGTGTCTGGGTATTCTGTCAAATTGCAGAAGGCTTACTATAAGCTGCCATAGACTGGTGTTTGTTATGTTTTGGGTAGCCAAGGATGAGTAGAGTATAACAGTGCTTTATTAGCAGAGACTCATGCAGCCATTATACAACAGTAACTTTCACTTTTAAGCTACCAGGAAGTATGCACAGTATAAGTATGAGCACAGGGACATCTACAGTCCATTTGTATAAACACCACATATTCCCCATATAGTAGGAAAGCATTTGGACAACTATAATAAAAGGAACAATTAAACAGTATGCATTTTAAAACAATATTATACATTCTTCACATAACAAAGTCCTTGGTCCATGCAGGTAGTTTTCTGATTCTCTCGGTACGCCTTATAGGTTCACTTTCTTCAGGCCTATTGCAGTTGACATCAGGAGTAGGAAAATGTCCTTCATCAAATGGAGCTTCTCCAAAGTCATATCTAACAGGTAGGGATGCACCGAATCCACAATTTTGGATTCGGCCGAACCCCTGAATCCTTTGCAAAAGATTCGGCCGAATACCAAACTGAATCCGAACACTAATTTGCATATGCAAATTAGGTGTGGGAAGGGGAAAAAAAATTTTACTTCCTTGTTTTCTGACAAAAAGTCACGTGTTTTCCCTCCCAGCCCCTAATTTGCATATGCAAATTAAGATTCGGGTTCGGCTGGGCAGAAGGATTCGGCCAAATCTTTCTTAAAAATGGCTGAATCCTGTCCAAATCCCGAACCGAATTCTGGATTCGGTGCATCCCTACTAACAGGAGCAAGATGACTTGCATTCCATGTGCGTCCATCAGACAGTTCATATGTGTATGGTCCTAGCTGGCGTCTCACTTCAAGTGGTGAAGTAAATTTAGATTGACCTTGTTTCAGTATTCCTGGTTTCTTAATTCTGACTCAAGATCCAGGCTGAAAGTGTACGTCTCTTGCACCACGTTTTCTGTCAGTATAAGCCTTGCATTTGGCTTGTTGACGTTTCACAATTTCAGCAGTAGATGATTTTGTAGGCACTGTATTTTGTGGAAGTTTGATGTCTGCAACATGTAACTTAGTGCGCATCTGTCTGCCATGTAATAATTCAGCAGGAGATGATTGGGTTGTTGCATGGCACTTTGCTCTGTAGTTATGTAGGAACTCTGTTGTTAATACTTTCCAAGATTTCCCAGTAAGATTTGCTGTCTGTAGTGCTTCCTTCAGACTTCTGTTGAATCGCTCGATTTCTCCATTTGCTTGTGGGCAATACACTGAAGATTTCCTATGCACAATATTCCTCTCCCTCAGAAAGGATTCAAAATCATATGAGACAAACTGTGGTCCGTTGGATTACCTTCTCTGCTGAAGATTGTAGACAGAAATGTTATTACTGTAGCTGATGTTATATGAGAAACAAATGCAATTTTAGGCCATTTACTGTAATAGTCTATTAAGGTTATAGCAAATCTAGAGTCTATGGGAGCATCTGTAAAAGGCCGACAATATCAATAGCAAGTTTTTCCCATGCTGAATCAGGGAATGGTACTGGCTGAAGTGGTGGTGTATGTGTGATAGCTGTTTT
This sequence comes from Xenopus laevis, assembly GCF_017654675.1. NCBI lineage: Eukaryota > Metazoa > Chordata > Amphibia > Anura > Pipidae > Xenopus > Xenopus laevis. The sequence goes on from NC_054372.1 coordinate 91,976,950, forward strand.
GTCATGATTCTGACAAGTAACACAAGAATGAATGGCAGATACCACATCAGCATCCATTGCTGGCCACCAGTATAGTTCTCGTAGTCTTTGTTTTGTACGTACAATTCCTTGATGACTCTCATGTGCAAGTTGTATGAGCTTTTCTCGCAAGGTCTCTGGTACCAGTAAACGATGAGCTCCAAGGACAACACAGCCATCTACTAAGGACAGTTCGTGTCTAATCCTGTAGTAAGGTTGAAGACCAGGACTGCCTTTGACCATTTGCTTTGTAAGATATCCCCTAATTTTACTTGAATTGGACATGTGAGGCAAGCTTGCTTAAAATCAGCAGCTGTAACTGTAGATGATAGTAAATCAGTCAATGCTACAACTTCTATGTCCTCATCCAGTGTATAACATTTTTCAAACCTGGTTTGTATTGCATTTTGTAGTTGAAATTCATTAGCCTTGCTGACCATCTAGCTATACGCATCCCAGCTCTTCCTAGTCCCTTTGTTGTAAGCAGTGTAGTTAAAGGGCTATGATCAGTGCATAAGCTAAATTCTCTACCCCATAGGTAGGTTCTCCATTTTTCTGTTGCCCAAACACATGCTAGAGCTTCTTTTTCAACAGTGATATACTTACGCTCTGTCTCTGTAGGTGTTCTGGATGCAAATGCAACAGTTTTCTCTGTATGATCAGCATGGATCTGTGTGAGAACTGCACCAACGCCATATTCTGAAGCATCTGTAGTAACCATAGTGGGTAGTGCAGAATCAAATAAAGCTAGCGCTGGACTGTTCACAATTAGCTGTTCCACTATTTCAAAGCTATGTTGAGCAGACTCTGACCACACTAGACTTAAAGTTCCACGTAGTATTGCTCTAAGTGGCTCCACAACTGAAGCATAGTTGGGAATAAACTTAGAATACCATGAAGTAAGACCTAAGGTCTGGAAGTCAGATGGAGGAGGTGCTTGTGTAACAGCGTTGACATGGTCAGGGTCAGGCAGTAATCCATCTTGTGAGATTATATGACCCAAAAATGAAAGCTGAGTCCTGCAGAATCATTGCATTTCATAACCTTTTCTAGGTACTTGTCATGAAGATCCATAGTTGGAGCGTAGACAATTATATCATCCAAGTAGCATTCTACACCAGGTATGCCATGGAGTATAGAAGACATCAGTCTTTGAAAACAACTCTGTGCTGAAGCCAGTCCATAAGCTACACGCTTGAACCGAAACAACCCATCATGGGTGATAAATGCAGGTCTCTACTTTCCTCATGCAGTAATACTTGATGATAAGCACTCTGAAGATCCAGAGTAGAAAATAATTTTTCTCCTCTGAGTTCTGAAAATATTTCCTCTATGTGTGGCAAGGGATGATTATCCATAACAAGTGCTTTATTAGGTTCACGGAGATCAACCCACAATCGAATACCTCCAGTTTTCTTCATTGTTATAACAATTGGTTATTAGTTCCTGTGAGACAGTCTCCCTTATAGAGAAGGGCAATTGCCTCAATTTCTGGCGTACTGGTTTTACATCTGGTCTCAACTTAACTTTGTGTACAAAGTTCTTTGCACAACCCAGTGAAGTGATGCTTTGTGGTGACATTTTAGACACTGGCTGTGTGGCAGGCCCTGGTGCTGTAGTAATGAGACCATCAATTAATTGTAGCTTTCATGCAGCAAAGAGATCCCTTCCAAGTATAGCAGTACCCTTATTCACAATGTTAAAGTCAAATTTTGCAGTATTTGATTAAAATTGTACAGTCACTGGCAAGCAACCAAGCACAGGGATTGGATCCTTTAAGTAACTGACCAGTTTCGGGGCAGGTGCAACAAGTGGATCTTTTGCAAAGTATTTCAAGAAAAATATCCTTTGGTAGTATAGATCTGTATCAAGCATCAGGTTAATGGAGTGTTCCTTGTCAGCAGAAGCAGTACTGACACTGACAGTGCATATAAACTTGTCTATAATAAATGTACCAGCTTTATCCACACTTAATACTGTAAAATTTGTAGTAGTGACTTCATGAACATCTTTAGCAGAACTACGGCAGGTCTTAGCAAAATTTCCTAATTTTGTGCAGTTGCGGCACCGTTTAGCTTTGGCAGGACATGTAACATGATTTGCAGTGTGTTGTGTTGAACCACAGCGAAAGCAGTATTTTCTATTTGTATTTGCTGCACAGTTTTGCAGTGTAGGTGAATCTCTTTCCTTAGCACTGTATTTTGCCTGTGACTGTGCATTATGAGGCCACAGTGTTGAATTCACAATCTGTACATTCCCAGCAGTTCCCTGACTGAGAGTTTTAACCTCTGCCACTGCTGTTTCAATTTGGCTAGCAACTGTAATAGCCTTTGAAAGGGTTAAATCCCGCTGTAGGAGCAGTCTCTCTCTAATGCGAGGTGAGTTTGTCTTTTCCACTATTTGGTCTCTTAGCATTTCATCTGTTAGATTCCCAAACTCACAGGTAGCAACCAGCTCTCTCAAAGCTGCTGCAAATTGTTCTGTGTATTCGCCATTACGTTGTCCACGTTGGCGGAATTTATATCTTTCAGCAACCAAATTTACTCTTAGCACAAAAAAAGTTCTTTATAGCAGTAAAAGCAGTTTCATAAATACCATCAGGTAATGGTAGTGTATAGAATACATTCTGTCCCTCTGCTCCCAGGCAGTGAATAAGTAAAGTATGCTTTCTAGCAGCAGAAATCTTCCCTTGGTCAGCAGCAAATTTTAGTTTTAAAACATACGGATCCAAGCAGTAAAAGGTATGCTAGGCTTACCAGGGTTTGGAACAAAAGGTGCAGGCTGCTGCAGAGGTAGAAAAACCATCCTTGTCGCCATCCTAGCGTATAACAGTACTTTATTAGCAGAGACTCATGCAGCCATTATACAACAGTAACTTTCACTTTTAAGCTACCAGGAAGTATGCACAGTATAAGTATGAGCACAGTGACATCTACAGGCCATTTGTATAAACACCACAGTGTTTAAACTAGTTCTGTGTGAGGTTGTTTGGACCTATGTGTGCTTGAAATGCCAGGGCCTATTTGGAATCTCAATGCAGACACAGTCTATGGAAATGTTTACAGTACTTACACATTTTTTGGAATGGTAAAGGCAATCTTGTATTATGCCACGTTGTATTTTATCTTTAGTGTTATATGAAAATGATCTGTTGTATATAACAAGAGTGGAAAGTTTCCAGTGTGCACTCAGACTGTTTGCTTTTTAAATCATAACATCAAAAGCATTTATAAAATTTTTATTACGTTGCCTGGATAACTTTAATAATTGTTACTAATTGTACTAATGCTGACTTACCTACTGTGTCAGGAGTCACAGCACTGCTCTGAGACAGGGGTTTGCTTGGGTCACATAAAGGGTCGGACTGGCCAGCCAGGTCATATACCGGGTCGGGTTGGACTGGGCCCAGACCAGTGCCACACAGTGCCTGAGGTACTCAGTGACCTCCCTAAGGTCTCCCTCCCTAAGATACGTGCTGGCAGGTGGGGGAAAGGGATGGAGGGAAGTTGCAGGGGGCTGGGGATAGGGGTAAAGGGCTGGAGGGGGGTTGCAAGATGCGGAGGTAAAGGGCTGGAGGGGGGTTGCAGGGTGGGGTACAGGTCCATGATGTTGCAGCTCTGGTGTACCCGCCCACCCAATCTGACACTAGTGACATATTGCTAGCCAATGTGCTCTGCAATGCTGGGAGAAGTAAGAGTTAAGGCCCCCATACATGCACGCCCGGACTGGCAATCTGTGGGTTCTGGCAAATGCCAGAGTGGCTGCTGTATAGTTCCATAGAATGTTACCATATAGTGGGCAGGTAGGGTGCTGTTTGGGCCTCTGTGTACTTGGAATGGCAGGGCTTATTTTGACACCCAGTCCAGGCCTGCATACATGGGCCAATAAAAGCTGCCGACAGACCTAGTCGGCAGCTTATTGGCCATGTGTGGGGTCATCCGACGGGCTTCCCCGATATATCTAGCCAGATCACGATCAGGCAGGTTAAAATATAACATTGGATCGCAGCCACATCTATTCGAGTATGCAGGCACACGATCCGACCGCCCTTATCGGATCCATTTCGATATCGCCCATTTCAATGTGGGCATATCGGGGAGAGATCCGATCGTTTGGCGACATCAACAACAGGCGGATCTCTACGTCTATGGCCACCTTTAATCTTTACTTGGCCTCTCCAGATCAAGTCAGCAGCTTATTGTTCCATGTATAGTATCTTGACGTTTTCCTGACTTATATGACTAAAAATTGGCCATATATCAATCAGTAAGGACCTCCTTAGGGTTCCATCCATGAACAACATCTATGGGGGCTAACCCATCACTTAAAGTGATACTGACACTAAAAAACTACTGTACATTAAAAGTAGGTAGATCATGCTGATGACAGGGAGTCACTTAGGTAATGTAAAAGCATTGGGAAAATACTTTACAGCAAAATTATAAGAAACATGCAAAGTCAATTTTATGGTTCAATTTCTGGTGTCAGTATCTCTTTAAAACCCATGAAAACTACTTTGGCCTAACAAGGAGGAGAAGTTTCCCAAAAACACAAGGTTCCTATTGGGCAGGCCCTGACATGGGATCAGTGTTTTTTGTTTTTTTTATTGGAAATCCAGCATATGTAAACAAGTTATTTCACACTTGTAAAAATACAGTTTTGTTATTCAATATTGCATATAGACATATGCCCAATAAAGTATTAATTTATACAAGAATTCTTACATTTTCATTTCTTTAACGCACTTAATACATTAATGTTTGCAATAAAGAGATACGTTGGTTGGGCTGTAGGATCTATTAAGATGGGGTGGCAGTGTTCACACTTATTAATATACTATCATTGAAGTCACTCTTAAAGTCATGAATGGAGATTGCCATCACTATATCACCCAGCATGGCATTCTATAATCTCATTTGGCTTTTTAAGCAGCACAACACATAGTACAGTTGATGGGCTTGTCAAAAGTAGAAGGAGAATAAAAATGTCCCAATCTAAAGCTGATTAGTAATTAATACAGATAATTACTACATGGCAGCACAGAAAAGTGTGCGACTAGCATCAGAATTTAATAATCAGCCTTGCAGCATCAGCTTATATTACAGACAAACCTCATTTTCTGCTTCATAATTTGTGACGACTAAGCTTAGCTTCTCAACAGCTGCTCAGAGCCCACTTTCCAAGATGGTGACCCCCTATGACAAGTTTGAAGTCCTGGATCATTGCTGATATTGAGAAGCTGAAACTTTAGGCTGGTGCAATACATTCTGTATATAAAATACGGCATTTGCAGCCATATTCATTGTTAGGATTTAGTTCTTCTTTAACTCTACAGATTTTTTAAAGGAGAAGAAAAGTTATTTTTTCTTTGGTGGGGGCAAAAGTTAGGCACCCCCAAGTGATCGCATGTACTTACCTACTTACATATTAGGAGAAAACTGCACCGGCCCGGGATTCTTCACACTAGCTACTCTGAGTGATTCTCTTCCGGCTTCTTCTGTCTTAAAATTTCCCAGGGCAGACACATGCGTAGTACAACAAAATAGCTGACTTTTTAGTTAAAGTTCTGCTTATCACGCTACTGTGCAGCCATGAGAAAAGCCATAAGACGATCACTCCGTGGTGCTCATTGGAAGAATCCTGGTCAGTGCAGTTTTCTCCTAATAGGTGCACCAGTCCAGGGTGTCAGGTTAGTAACCTTTGGCACCCCCAAGTAAAAAGACCATTTCTTTTCCTTTAAATAGGCATGCTTGCAATCAATAACTCGTACTAAATAAAGGGGATTTATGTTGTACTTATTTGATTGGATGCAAACAAATTCATAGTATATAGGTAGCTTTATCAACCAAATTATCTTTTTATAGAATTTAGTTCTGCATCAGACTTGCCTGTTTTGCTGCTGTGGCCCGTAACTTTTGCTTAGGGATAGACTATACCTTTTCACTGGGTCCATTAAATCTGACTTCGTTTGAGGTTTCCTGAGTTTATGGACAGTTGCAGACTTTATACTTTATAGTCTGCCACAGACAGAAAGTATTGTATGCAGGATTACACATTTTTCACATGCCTTAAAACCAGCTGTTAGAGGCCATACTAGGGCTGCACAATATAACCACTAGGAAATTGCTGCATATGGTTTATATTGCTTCCCATATTTATTCTTCTTTAGAGTGGAAGTCCAGTTTACATTTTTTTAATTGCTTGCATCAACTAATAAAATCATGTATTGTTTGTTACCGTATATACCCGAGTATAAGCAGAGTTTTTCAGCATCCAAAATGTGCTGAAAAAGTCTACCTCGGCTTATACTCAGGTCACTAGCTGAGATTGCAGTCACTTTTAATCATTCCTATACCAACAGTTCACTTGGGGAGAGACTGCAATATCCCACAATGCCCTCTGTTGGTTATATGAAAAAATAACAGTTCGCCCTCTGTTGGTTATATGAAAGATTAACAGTGACTGCAATATCACACAGCGCCCTCTGTTGGTTATATTAAAGAATAACAGTGACTGCAATATCACACAGCACCCTCTGTTGGTTATATGAAAGAATAACAGTGCGACCTCTGTTGGTTATATGAAAGAATTACAGTGACTGCAATATCACACAGCACCCTCTGTTGGTTATATGAAAGAATAACAGTGCGACCTCTGTTGGTTATATGAAAGAATAACATTGACTGCAATATCATACAGCACCCTCTGTTGGTTATATGGAAGAATAACAGTGACTGCAATATCACACAGTGCCCTCTGTTGGTTATATGAAAGATTAACAGTGACTGCAATAACACACAGCGCCCTCTGTTGGTTATATGAAAGAATAACAGTGACTGCAATATCACACAGCGCCCTCTGTTGGTTAGATGAAGGATTAACAGTGATGGCAATATCACACAGCACCCTCTGCACATGGTAGTGGGACAGTGGGACAATGCACACAGTAATCCGTTTGGCAATTCTCTGTCACCATCAACTTTGCAAAGAAGTCCGGTTGATCGCTGGGGGGGTCACTTTGGCAGAATGTGCGCTGCTGGGAGACAGGGCTGTAGTTGTGTCTAGGCTTATACTAGAGTCAATACGTTTTCCCAGTTTTCGTAGGTAAAATTAGGTACCTCGGCTTATACTCGGGTCGGCTTATACTCGAGTATATACGGTACTAAATAACGTACATATTTCAGAATTTGTCACTAAAAACTGTTCTGTTATTGTCTCTCTAAGGATATGGCTCATGTACATACAGAGGAAATGGATACATTTATGTGTACGATTGGAAGTTTTTGTCATACAGTGTACGTCTGTGGTTGGTCCTTTTCTAGGCAATACTTTGTGTATTTTGCTAAGTGGCTTTGCAGTGCTGTTTCAAAGCAAAACACAATATTAAATGCCTGTGGCTGTAACAAAGAACAGGGCTAATTTCAGCATTGTGCAGCTGTCACAAAATACATCCTCTTTATATCCTCTTCACCAAAACAGCTAATCTTTATACACATATAAGCACTGAGGGCATACTGCAAATTCAGTGCAATGGCAATTTGTTTGATTTGTTACTTGAAAGTTAAGAATACAAACCCATGTTACCATGGCAAGTCTATGTTTTTTTTCCATGGTGAAATAAAGAACTATAAAATAAACGAGCAATTGCTTAATATTTAATTTCACCCGCATAAAAAATAAATTTGTTTGGTATGTGCTACAAGATAAATTTAACCAAAACATATGCATTGAATTTTAGGCTGTAGATAACTTTGCCTTGTCTATTTAAAGCTGACCAAGTCCATATCTGATTGCACACTTTGTAAATGTTGAGACCCTGGGGTTTAGGGATGTTTTACTCAGGCAGTTCCCCATTGTATTTGGCCACCTAAAGTGGTCCTCTGGTTCACCCTGGCAGCTATTTCCCTTTTCCTGGGTCCATTATAATTGAGCTAGTTCAAGGTTTGACCAGTAGGTGGCAGTGTTTAAATGTTTAAAAGGGAGAACACATGGGCTCAGGGCTCTCTTCTTAGATCTGACCTTGCAGGGAGGTTGGTACAGGAGTGGGTCTGGGTATTTGCTCTTGGAGTGAAAGATAGAGGCAGAATATTTTAGCAAGCAGCTTTTTGGGTCCACCAAGGAGAGTAGTTGGGTTAGCACCCTTGTGGTGATCAAGCTGCCAGACAGGGACAGGAGTGGGTGAGTTCAGGAACAGGGAAATTGCCAAGGAACAAGATACCCTATGGGATCCCTAGTCCTGGGGAAAATCCTCAAGACAGGCTGCACTACCCCCTGAAAGGGATCTACAAGTAATATTTGAAAGTGTGCACCCAGTATCCACCTGATGGTAAGGTGCTTATAGGGACCACTATACAATGCTTGGGTTTTGCCCAAGCATCCTAAGGGTATCCAGGGTACGCTATCAGCAAGACACAATTGTCAGGCCCACCCACGTGTACTACATAGAATATTAACAATACTGCCCAACTGCCTGGACATGTTTGATACCTTAGGGGCAAGGGCTTGTCAAATTCAGTGGCCCATCTTGTGATTCATTTGAGATGTAGCCAGGCACACTCTACTGAAAATGTCATATACTACTTATGAATTTTTGTTGGATGCTTGCATTGGCCGATGAGGAACTGAGAGGGAACAGAGCTTTGTCTCAATTCCTTTCAGATCTGCTAATTCAGTGGTATAAGAAGGAACAAGAGTATTTGACCAAATAGCACACAATGGGGCACATTTACATAGGGTCGAATATCGAGGGTTAATTAACCCTCGATATTCGACTGTCGAAGTTAGATCCTTCGACTTCGAATATCGGAGTCAAAGGATTTACCGCAATTTGTTCGATCGAACGATTGAAGGAAAAAACGTTTTTTCCTGCGATCAAAAAAAGCTTGGAAAGCCTATGGGGACCTTCCCCATAGGCTAACATTGATGCTCGGTAGGTTTTAGGTGGTGAAGTAGGGGGTCAAAGTTTTTTTTAAAGAGACAGTACTTCGACTATCGAATGGTCGAATAGTCAAACGATTTTTAGTTCGATTCGAAGTCGTAGTCAAACGTCGATGTAGCCAATTTGATGGTCGAAGTAGCCAAAAAAAACACTTCGAAATTCAAAGTTTTTTTTTTAATTCTATTCCTTCACTCGAGCTAAGTAAATGTGCCCCTTAGTATCTGTTTGGCCAATTGTTTGGATAATGCAATGACAGGCCATTATATGTCCTATCTAAATTGTGGTGGACAACTGATCATATTCAAGAGTGTTACCTTTGCTTGAAAGTTCATTGATGGGGGCTAATATTAATGTATCCTCTTGGCTATATTGCACTAGTAAATTTGTTTACTGTTATCTGTACAACCTTTTCTAAAGGCACACAACCTTAAATAATAATGGGAGCTAGCAACTAATTTTAAGTTGCCACATAGGCCTCTACAGTAGATATATCAGCTCATACAGATTTTTCTTGGAAGGCATCTTGATTTGTCCCCCTCACACTTGCTTTTTTTTCCTAAGAACAGTCTCCTTCTCAGTGTGCATTTTATATCATATTTGACATTCAAAACTGTAAAATGCACCCAAAAATCTTAAGAAAATGGCAACAATGAGCAGTGCAGGGGACAAGATCTGGGGGTGTTGCCAAGACAAACCCAATAAGATCTGGGGTGCTGCCTCTGCTAAGGCCCTCACACATGCCCCTACCTATCACTTCTGTTGTCATCTCTCACCTCTCTGCTTTTCTTTCACATTTGTATCTATAGACTACTGGTTAGGAGCTATCCTAATGCTGTTGTACCTTCTTCTTTATTGTCAATTGTAACTGTTAGCATTTGGTGCTACCTAGATAGCCTAGGACTTCATCTGTTCAAAAGAATATGGACGTTTATTGTATCCCTGTCATTCCCATACATTTTATATGAGATTTCAAAATAATGCAGATGTGTATTTCACATGTAGGTCATGATTCAGTAAGTAAATGGTCATAAACTGTAAGATTTTGACAGTATTTACAAAGAATCCCTAGCACTGTTATACTATTTGCCAGACTGTATACATTTATAGAGTGCATGCTTGGAATGTTTGGTGCTTGTGCCTGCCATTATCTGAAATATTTCTATGGACAGAACTTTCATTTGGTTGCTTAGGGGCAAGAGATGAAAAAACAAACAACAATGATGCTTCTATCGAAAGTTTGTAAATGAAAAAGTCGGGTTACAAGATTTTTTCACTAAAATTTTGTAGAAGGCTTGTGAGACACTGGACCCTGATTCAGTAATATGAATAGCCAGTGTGAAAAACATATTTTTTGCAAATTGGTGGTAAGAGGAACTGTCACGGAAATTTTCCCACCAGCAATTCATATTACTAACAGCGGGAAGAAAAACTAAGAACATTTTGCTGCCTGCAAAAGTGCAGATTTAACGTAGTAAATAACATGGGTCATGTGCCATTGCCCTTAAAGTCAGGAGGAAATTGTAACAAGTCACAAATGGGGGGGTTTCTGGTTTCCTGTAAGTCAGGAAGGAGTTAGACAAATTCACCTAGACATCTCTAAGCTCCCTCCACTGACATCCTCTCTAGGCTTATCTCTGGGATCAGACTCCCCCTCTTACTCCAATGGTAACGCTCTGGATCTTATATTTACCAGATTCTGTTCAATCCTCAATTTGACTAACTCATCGTTTCCCCTTTTGATCACAATCTGCTGACACTTCTCCTCTCGCTAACTCCCTCCTCATCCCCTGCTATTCCCCAAACACGTACCTACCACGACTTGCGAGCTCTAGACGTGCCTCTCTTCTTCCTTTGACTCTCTTCACTCTCAGTCACCTCTTGTCCTAATGTTGCTACCTCTGTCTGCTATAGCACACTCACCACTGCCCTTAATGAGCTTGCTCCTGCCAAAACTGAATGTGCTAGACCCAAGCCACTTCAACATTGGCATACTGCTCATACAAAAGCTCTCCAAAGACACTCACCTGCACTTAAGTGTCACTGGCGCAAATCTCGCTTAGAAACTAACTTCTGGAGCTATGAATCTGCTTTACGCTCCTATAACACCAGCCTTTCCCTAGCTAAACAAACATACTTTAATACACTCATTAACTCCCTTTCTTAAAAAAAACTGCACAACTTTTCTCTACCTTTAACACTCATCTTTCCTCTTTTCCACTCCCTCTGTGCACATCTTTCTCCGCTCAAGATATTGCTGAGCACTTCAAAAACAAAATTGACACTATCAGAAGTAACATTACATTACTCAACCCCCCTAGACTTCCACCACTCATGCTCCACATTCCCCAGTCACTTCTGTGCTCCTTCTTCCCCTGTGACTGATGAGGAAGACTCAAAACTTTTAACTTCTTCTTACCTTACTACCTGTCCGCTTGATCCCATTCATTCCAAACTTCTCTGCAATACCAATTTTTGTCTTATCGAAGTCTTAACTCATCTATTCAATATCTCGCACTGAACTGGAATCTTTCCTTCTCAACTAAAACATGTTCTTGTCACACCCATTCTTAAAAAAAACCCTCTCTTGATCCCTCCAATCTTGATAATCTCGACCTATAGCTGTGTTACCTTTCATCTCTAAACTACTTTAGACCTAGTCTACAACCAACTAATATCATTCCTCTCTGACAATAACATGCTTGACCGCCTACAATCTGGTGTTAAAATAACCTGCTTGACCTCCTACAATCTGGTGTTAAAGGAATAGTAACACCAAAATATGAAAGTGTTTTAAAGGAAAGACAATATAAAATAGTGTTGCCATGAACTGGTACAACTGGTGATTTTGCTTCAGAAACACAACTATAGTTTATATAAACAAACTGCTGCAGGCCCGGACTGGTAATCTGTCCTATCGGGCAAATGCCCGAGGGGCCGCTCTACTCTGTCATTAAGTGGGCCGCTGCCTTATTAGATGCGTGCATCATGCGGTGCTGCACTTGTGCACTTGTAAGCCGGCCCCCAAACGGAGAGGTGTCCTCCCCAGCTCTTTGCTGGATAAAAAGACAGTGCCTTATTCCCCTCCCCTTTATGACATGTGTAATGGGAGTGTTTAGATCGGGCTTTCCCTATCATATCGGAGTCTCCACCTGCAGCGCTACATCATAGTCTAGGAAGCAAGGTACGCGCCTCCTTTCTGTTCGGGTGCGAGCAGTTGATTTGTTGTGGCAGTACACTGTGCACGCTGCTCTGATATCACGTGCCCCTCTTCCTCCTGCACAGACTGAAGCAAGCCGGGTGCTAGGCTTGATTCTCCCTCTCCTGTCATAACTCATCTCTGCCTCCGGTAACTTGTACGTTGCTTTAAAGCTGCTAACAAAATCCACAAGATTTCTGCAGTAGTTAGGAATGTGCCTGGCTCTGTACTGTAAGGTCAATAGGAAGCCCAGCTGCTTTCACGTGCAGGGGAACTTTCTACTCACGATCTCTGGGCTCTGAACTGCAGCAGTAGGAATTGTACTCCTAACAGTTCAAATCCAAGCACATTCTACAATAGTGGGAGCTGCCTGAAGATTCAAGTAAGTGGGGGCAAAATTAAGTACAACAGCAACTCTTTTTGCAAGTTGCAATATGATCAGAACAGTGGACAAAACACATAATGAACAGGGTGAAGCAAGCTTAATTCAGTCAATCAAAATATCCTAAGAAGTTTGTAAGGGGCTTGTAGTACATTTCAGTGTAGTAGCTTGAGGACTTCTTGACCATCCCAGTTCTGACCATCAACTAGAATTAACCAGAACAACCAAAGTGTCATGGCAGGAATAGCTATAAAAAAAATCTGCATTTGCACACTGGATACTGCTTCTCTGTTGGTCTCACGTAAACCTGCTCTTCATCATCGAAGAGATAAGGAGGTGGGATGTCACGCTAGAGCAGAAAGTAGGTGAAATGAGCAGGAGAGTTCCTCTTATTATTCAGAAAACACAATAAACTGAATGCAGGGACTAATGTATATTGTTGTGGGCCAGTGTATAGGGTATTTTTTGAGTTAGAAAAAAAAGGTTTACTTATTCTTGAAGCATGCTAAGAGTTTGACAGCTCCAGGGTTACCTGTCCGCTGTCCCTGAGGAAGCCGTGCATTATGAGAGGGAAGGGCTCTGCAGAAGGGAGGTAGTTTGGGCTGCTGTAATAACAGGGCAAAAGGGGCATTTGTTAAGTGCCCACTAAATCAAGCGACTGCTGTGTTTCCAGGGACAAACTGAAAACTTTCCCATGAAATGTCTTTAATGAGTCCCGGCTCCTCAGAGCTCACAAAGTTTGTGGTCAGAAGTGCTGGAGCATGCAATAACATATGTGCAAGCACACACTGGGCAAGAACAGAGCAGTGTTTATTAATCAGCAACCTGTCCTTCCTTCCTGCTCCTCACCTACTCCCCCCATCCCTATTGACAACTCCCGGTGTGATGACTGACTATATCAAACACAAAACCATAACTGTGGTACCGTGTTAGCCATTAGCAAAAATAACAAATAAAAAAACAAACAAATAGGAAAAAGTATTGTAGAAGTGATACCTGGTGAGAATTCCAACTCTTTCCTTGTTGTCAGCCATTACCTCTGAAAATGTGATGTGTGTTTAGTTTTATACATGTGCTGAGGCTGTTGCACATAAAAATAAATGTTCCGCGGGTATCATTTGTGAATATGCCACTCTGTCATTCTAATATGTATTCTGGGGGTATTATACATGGAATTGCCTCTGTTCCATCCTACTATGAATTCTGGGGGTACATGGAATTGCTTCCCTATTTTATGCTTATTTATGTTTTTCTTTTGTATTCTCATAACTTTTCTTTGTTTTAGCCATTCTGTTTTTTTCCTTACCCTTCTGCCCCCTCCCTTTTCCCTCCGGCAGGGATCCCCTTTAATTATGTCAACTGCACATGGGTAGAATACGTTGGGTCCTAGCTATCTACATAGCAGGCGTACTATTAGTATGGAGTCCCAACAGGCAATAGGCTAATTCCATAGTGATCATGTATATTGTCATGTTTCTTCAGAACTCGATTAATATGAATGATCAAATTCTTCAGCCCTTGTTTAATTTGTTTTTTCTTTATCTAATTTTCTATTCCATATACTCCACATGTTATTCTTACTTCAAAAATAAAAAATGTATATTTAATATTGGTATTGCCATTGACTAATATAAATGCAGGGAGGCACCAAAGTTGTTCACGGGGGGGCCTGAAAATTCCTTTGCAGTGGGGGTGCAAACTCTAGTTACACCACTGAAGTGTCATTTAGTAGTGTATAAGCGAAGCCATTCCTTACATTGTAAGACACATAAAAACTGTAGATTATATTTCATAATGTACCCCCTACTTAAATTTATAAAGATATTAGTGGTCACCTCGGAGTTATCCTTATTCTTTTATATGGTCACATAACTCCTCGGTGACATATCTTTATAACTTACAGTAGGGAATATTTATATATATGTATATATACATTTGAAATGTGCGTGTGTGTAAGTAAAAGACCAGCACGCATTTATGTGTGGGCTGCTTTGATTTTTTTTGCCAGGGCTGCTTTTTACTCCCAGTCCGGCCCTGAACTGCTGTGTAACCATGGGGGCAGCCATTCAAGCATATTATACACTGTAAATAACAGATACGTTCTAAAGAATCCTATTTTATATTATAGAGATTATCTGTTATTTGCTGTGTATCCTGTGCCTTTTCTGCTTTTTCAGCTTTGAATGGCTGCCCCAATAGCTACACAGCAGCTTGTTTATATAAACTATAGTAGAGTTTTTGAAACAAACAAACCAGTTGTACCAGTGCAGAGCAACAGTACATTAAATTGTCATTCCTTAAAAGGAACAGTTTAGTGTAACAATAAAATAGTATGTGCAAAATAAAAAATGTTTCTAATATAGTTAGCCAAAAATGTAATCTATAAAGGCTGGAGTGACTGAAAGTCAAACATAATAGCCAGAACACGTCTTCCTGCTTTTCAGTTCTCTAACTCTGAGTCAGTCAGCCACTTGAAGGGGGGTCACATGGGACATAACTGTTCAGTGAGTTTGCAATTGATCCTCAGCATGCAGCTCAGATTCAAAAGCAAACAGTTATGATCCATGTGCCCCCCCCTCAAGTCACTGATTGGTTGTTGCCTGGTAACCAGTGGAAACCAAGAGAGCTGAAAAGCAGGAAGTGATTTTCTGGCTGTTATGTTAGACATCCAGTCTTTTATACATTACATTTTTTGGCTAACTATATTAGAAACATTTTTTATTTTGCACAGCCTATCTATTTGCCCAGTTTTTATTTTTATGCTGAACAATTCCTTTAAAACACTTTAACCTTTTGGTGTTACTGTTCCTTTAATGGAGAATTCAACCCTTTAGCAAAAAAACCCATACCCCCATCCCATGTAGACCCCCCCCCTGCCTTCTCCCCCCAGCCTATCTGCCCTCCCGGGGAAATGCCCCTAACTTTTTACTTACCCCTCGTCGCAGATTCAGGAATCGGAGTTCACCGCAGCCATCTTCCAGGTCTTCGTGTCTTCTTCCGGTGCTTCTGCAATTTCCATCCATTTAGGCGCTTGCGCAGTTGTCGCAAATAGGTAAATTGCTCCAACTGCGCATGCGCCGCTTTGCCGGTCTCCGTCTCAGCTTACCAAAGACCCGGAAGATGGAATTCTGGCAAGAAAACTGCATTATGGTTAAAAAGCATGAAAATGTGTATGCCTTGGTTTTGCACTTGTGATCATATTTGTCTGTTGTAATCTACCTTGAAACTAAGGTCTGAACACAGCCATCTGCATCTGCATGATCTAATTATTGGCCTAAGGGTAAAATAGGTGGAGCAGTTTAGTCTTTCAAACCACATGAATGGCCAGATATGGCAACCAGGCCAAACAAGCAGTAATTTAAATGTATAGCTAGCTGTAGACTTTAAGATGACATTCAGCAAATGTGACACTCAGTTTGTGCTGAGCACTAGTGTCCCATACTGACCAACTCCCTCCCTGCCTTTTGCTCTTGCCGGTTTTCAACCAAACTGCAAACTTTTCTTTATAGTTAGAATGCCTTTGTTTTATGCCTGTTTTATACTAACCATTTATAAGTTCTTCACTTAGGGTTGTTCCTGTCATCAAAATTACTTTATTTAATGGTGCCTAGGATTGTCCATCTTTACTTTTCCTTGTGCATTAATTTCTATTCTTGGTCATTTTAACACAATGCATTATTTGTTTTCTTTGTTAATTGACTCATATCATCATATCAACATTTATTTTTAGTTACTTAATAAAACCAAAGTCTTGTCTGATTTCAGTTTTCTGCATACTTTTTTGCAGCCATGATTTTATGCCTATGGTGCTTTAAAGCCAGTGAAAATTAATGGTTTGTATTTGAATCGACCAGGCACTAGCAAAACTAGGGATCCAATCCTGTTTCTGTGCAGCCCTCAATCATTTTGACTGACTCAAAACATGGATTTTCTAAGGCAGCCTTACAATAAATCAAAATCACAGTCATTGAAATAGGAAAGAAATTACTATTTGACATTTAATGAAAGAAGTAGCATACCCAAGAGCTAATCATCTGACTCTGTCAGTGTGTCGTTTTCCCTCCTTATGGGAAAAACGTCCCCTGCTAATTGTCTATAATGCCTTCTAATGCTAAGCGTGCTTAGTACCTGGGATGAATACCATCACAACCTTTGTTTATCTTTACATGTTCTATTCTCTTTTGAATTTCCTCTTGTGTGAACCATGCATCGATAACTTTGTGTTCATCAGTATTTTCATATTAGGTGGCATTAGGCAATCTATTACATAAAATTGTATTACAGGTATGGGATCCATTATCCGGAAACCCGTTATACAGAGAGTTCCAAATTACAGAAAGGCTGCCTCCCATAGACTCTATTATAATCAAATATCCACATCTTTAAAAATTATTTCCTTTTTCTCTGTAATAATAAAACAGTACCTTGTACTTGATCCAAACTATTATAATTAATCCTTATTGGAAGCAAAACCAGCCTATTGGGTTTATTAAATGTTAACATTATTTTCTAGTAGACTTAAGGTATGAAGATCCAAATTACAGAAAGATCTGTTATCCAGAAAACCCCAGGTCCCGAGCATTCTGGATAACAGGTCCCATACCTGTATTAGAACAGTAAGCAAGGACTGAGTTTGATTTCTAACATTGCTCAAATCTGAACCTTGCAAACAGTAAACTGTGAAAATAAATAACTTTTAATTATACTCCACTTTAAAGATGGTCATAGATATGCAGATTTTATCCTATTTCCAACGAGCAATCTCCCAACCTCCAACAAACCATTCAGATTAAATAAAGTAGTAAAAAGAACAAATCAGACGATGTTCTGACATTTACCTGACAGACAACAATCGTATGAAAATTATATCTGATAAAAACTAGTGACAGTCACCTATTGATATTGTCAGATATGCAATACATGTTGAGATATTATCATTAGCAGAAATCTTCTAACCTGTCTGATCGATTAAATTACCAATTGCCACAGTAAAAAATTAAATGATCCACACATGATCTGAAAATTGTACGAACCTTCGTACAACTTAATCTTTACGTCTATGGCGATCTTAAATCTACTCATGGTGTATTGCATAGGCACTAGTGATATGGCCATAAACAGCAGTGTAATGTGCAGCAGCTGGAGTATGTTGGGCAGTGATATGTTCCTATGAGACATTTCTTTCATGGGGGATATGTGTAGGAGGCAAACTAAATTCAGGAGCAAAGCAAAATCATTTTATTCCAAACAAAATAAACCTTCTCCCTGCTGACTATGTTAAAACTGGTTTGTCTATGTCAGCTCAAACTACTCAGAGTAGTGTGGCTTTGATTAAAGAGCTGCATCCTTCTCAACAAGCTTACTTAGCACTGTAATTAGGTTATCTTTATAAATATAACATAGATACTTAAAGGAATTGTTCAGTGTAAAAATAAAAACTGGGTAAATAGGCTGTGCAAAATAAAACATGTTTTTAATATAGTTAGTTAGCCAAAAATGTAATGTATAAAGGCTGGAGTGACTGGATTTCTAACAGAACAGAACACTACTTCCTGCATTGCAGCTCCCTTGGTTTCCACTGATTGGTTACCAGGCAGTAACCAATCAGTGACTTGAGGGGGGCACATGGGTCATAACTGTTTGCTTTTGAATCTGAGCTGCATGCTAAGAATCAGTTGCAAACTCACTGAACAATTATGTCCCCCCATGTGGCATCCCTTAAACTAACTTACTGGCCATAGACGTAGAGATCCGCTCATTTGGCGATGACCCTCTCTGCCCAATATACCCACATTGAAGTAGGTGATATAGGGCTGATTCGATCGTGGGCCCTACGGCCCAACGATCGGATCATAATGCAGGAGAACGGGCGGTCGGATCACTGGACCGCATACACGCAGAGATCCGACGGGATTTTTTGTAACCCGCCCGATCCAGATCAGGAAACCCCATCGGATGTTCTGGCTATTGTGTTACACAAGAATGAAGCGCTCACCTCCGTTTCTTATCCCTTGAGGACCAGGTGCTTAGCAGTCAAAATCCCACTCTGCCATGGGTATCAATCATATACAATGTCCAACAGACCACAGCACACTGACGCGTTGTTTCTTGTGAAACTTTTGTGATTTATTGGCTCAGTAGACAAAAATGCAACGTTTCGAGTCTCACAGGACCCTTTATCATGCTTGATAAAGGGTCCTGTGAGACTCGAAACGTTGCATTTTTGTCTACTGAGCCAATAAATCACAAAAGTTTCACAAGAAACAACGCGTCAGTGTGCTGCGGTCTGTTGGACATTGTATATGACTGGCTATTATGTTAGACATCCAGTCACTCCAGCCTGCATAAAGTACAGTTTTGGCTTACTAACTATATTAGAAATATTTTTTATTTTGCACATACGATCTATTTACCTAATTTTTATTTTTACACTGAACTGTTCCTTTAAGGACCAATTTATGACTGCTCCAGCCGTTCAGCTCAAGCAATCATGAAGGAAACCCTACCTCATTATCTGAGGCATTTTCCTCGAATGGACTTTTTTAAATAAAAAATGTTTGGCAAACTAAATTGGTCCCTCCACAGATTTGCATTATAGCTAGATACGTAGAAACCTTGATGTGTGTAGCCAGCCACCCTTGTTTCTATGTAAATGTTAACAGGGTAGGACTGGCCCAGACCCATTCCCTGCAGAGTCCGTCCTTCCTGCCCACGACCTCCCTTCTCTGGCCTGGTCGTGGCAAAAAAACAGATACGAGTGCCAACACATAGGGTGGGGGTTGGGCCCTGAGACAGCAGCCCCGGTGGGCCCTGGGCCCCCCAGGCCGACCCTGGATGTTAACACATTAAATTTTATTTTGTAAGCTTATCTGGTAGGTTATTTTACTGTTTTATGGTTTATATCTGTTTAAGCATTGGTCAGATGATAAAATGAAGCACCTAATACTGTACATATACAGGCTGCATTATGCTGTAGTTCCATACATCTTTATTCTAATCCCTTCATGGTGTGGGACTGAGCTGCTCAGAGCTGTAATGTGTGCAGCTGTGTTGAGGAAAATATTCAGCTGCTCTTCAGATCATCTGTCTTTTCCAGTCATGGATAAAGGATGTGTTTGTGCCAAGTTTAGTCTCTTCCCCTTAATAACGTCTTTACTTGATAGAAAGTGTTACACTGTGGGCATCCAATAGTTTTTTTCACTGGACCCTTTCTTATATTGTTCATAAGAGAAGGATTAAATACAGTCCTGTGCAACGTTTTGGAGCTTCACAAATAAAATCTGACTAGCATCAAGATGAAAAAGCAGGCTGTATGAGCACCCTTACAGGGAAAACTATTGAGCTCATTTATGAATTGGAAGGCAAGGTGTAAAATGCAAAAAATGCATAATCAATCATATTTTTGCACTTTTCACCCTGTCTTTCTGCATAAATGAATTGACAAAGATCTTTGCACTATGTTTCAGAGCACAGAGTGCTGGCACTGCCTCTCTGAAACAGAACATAGAGACCTGCAGTTGCCCTTATATATACAGAGCTACTTGTTTTCGCATTGCTGTATTCATAAGAGGGGGAGGCATTTAGGCACCCCCTCCTCTCCTCTGATCTCCTAATTTGCAGATCATTCTGATGCACAGGTTAGAGAGCAACAAAAGATGCAAGCTGCAACAGGGCTTGCTTGCACCTGCTAATGTTGAGCTCTGCACGTAGCCTGGCCAGAAGTGCATAAGCACTAAGGGTTACACCCTTGAGTTCCTTAGTGCTTTTGCAATTCTGCCAGGGTCTACATAAATAATCCCTTATATGTCGACATGAGTCGTTTTCGTTTTGTACATTTGCCTCCACATTTGTCTGTATTACTCTGTACTAGTCAAAAAAGCATGAAAGAGCCCCTTCCATAAACTGCATAACTAATGGGGTCCCCCCACTTACAAGATTTTTAAAACCCCCAAGGGCACCCATGATTGCAAAAATTGCCTCCACTCATTCTCTCTTGTAGGCCTCCTATTCCCCTAGGACTATGCCCTCTATTGCTATGCCATTGTCCCAGTTTTCTGGATCCGCAAGTACAACAGTGTAACTAGCGTGCGCCAGGCCCCCCAGCAAAAAAATCTTTGGCTGGGCCCGGTAGAAATCCCTACCCCCCTTTCTACCCACTCCCCGCCTCCTGCTTACCCTACCCTCACTTTGGCCCACTTCTGCTTCCCACTGTTGTCTTAAGCTCCCTGCCCACTCAAAGTTAGGAAAGGGACTGGGGAGGGGTGGAGATTTTTACTGCTATAGATGAAGCAGACCCAGTGGCCTGGGCCCCCTTGTTCCCCTTGTTTTCTGGTTACCTTCCCATTGTTCTGCTGATGGGCTGATGGAGCGGGGAGAGGGGGTGACATCACTTGCAGTGCAGCAGTAAAGAGTGACTGAAGATTATCAGACCACAAGTCCCATGACTGGGGGCACCTGGGAAAGTGACGATATGTCTAGCCACATGTCAGATGTTAAAATGAAAAAAATTTTTAAAAAAAAATCTGTTTGCTCTTTTGAAAAACAGATTTCAGCACAGAAGTCTGCTGGAGCAGCACTATTAAAGGAAAACTATACCCCCAAAATGAACACTTAAGCAACAGATAGTTCATATCATATTAAGTGGCATATTAAAGAATCTTACCAAACTGGAATATATATTTAAGTAAATATTGCCCTTTTACATCTCTTGCCTTGAGCCACCATTTCGTCTGTGTGCTGCCTCAGAGATCACCTGACTAGAAATACTACAACTCTAACTGTAACAGTAAGAAGTGTGAAAGCAAAAGACACAACTCTGTCTGTTAATTGGCTCATGTGACCTAACATGTATGGTTTGTTGGTATGTTTGTGAGTACAGTGAATCCTACGATCCCAGGGGGCGGCCCTTATTTTTTAAAATGGCAATTTTCTATTTATGATTACCCAATGGCACACACAACTAGAAAAGTATATTATTATGAAAATGGTTTATTTACATGAAGCAGGATTTTACATATGAGCTGTTTTATGCAATATCTTTTTATAGAGACCTACATTGTTTGGGGGGTATAGTTTTCCTTTAACTGATGCTTTTTGAAAAAAACATGTTTTCCCATGACAGTATCCCTTGAAGGACAAATTGGATCAATGTAGGCATAAAATCCTGACCAAAAAAAGCGGTCTGATATCTGCATGGTTCTTATATCTTTTTTCACAAATTATCCCCCCTAAATTCTATTACACAGTAATGGCAGAACCTAACTCATTGGCTGCACTAATGACCAAAGGTGGGGAAATGCTACTTGAAGTACCCACCTTGCATTTGAGCACATAACTGTAATAGACATGCTTGTTAAGATATGCATTGATGGGTGTGCTCTCATACAGATCCCATAGTAATCTGATACTGACACAGTGGCATGTAACATGATCTTTGTCTGCTAATGCAGAAGTGTTAATAAAGTTATGTCTTCTTGAAGCAAGAAAAAGCTACAGGCTCACGTGAGATTGAGCTACCGGTTATCCCATCTTATAAGCAGAATGGCAACAATGCTTTTGTGCATCCAGCAAAGACTAAATAGCTTCCTTGTCTCTCGCTTTGTCACATACAGTAGTGTCAACCTGACCAGGGGCATACCTAGAAGTTACTGGGCCCCACAGCATATTAATTTTAGGGGCCCACAAAGTCCAGAGGTTGACCTGTTTTACCAAATATCTATTAAAATTGCTTATTAATTAGGACCTCATGGGGCCCCTATACCTCCTGCACAGCACACTACTGGTTAGAACTCTAGGCACAAAAACTGTGCTTGGTTAAAATCCTATACTAGCAGAAAGTGGATGGGCTTTTAGCAGACTGTGGGAATGTTTGGGCAAATCACTTAGCATAGCTTAAATAGGTGGTTCACCATTAAGTTAGCTTTCAGTATGTTATAGAATGGCTAATTCTAAGCAGCTGTGATGGTCGGCACCCAACACCAGAACAAATGCCAAGCACCCTGGTCTCGGCTCGTGCTTCTCCTCAAGGCCGTAGCCCTTCCATTTAACTAAATATTGAAGCTTACCTCGCACTAGGCGAGAATCGAGGAGCTCTTGGACTTCGAACTCAGACTGACCTTCAACCAACACTGGGCGAGGAACAGACTGCTGACGTACTTGTGAAGCTGGTTTTAAAAGGGAAACAAAAAGATTTTGAAATTGTCAGGTAGTTTAAGACGAACGGACGAAGGGTTGATTATTTCAATGATAGGATAAGGACCGATAAACCTGGGACCCAACTTGAGAGAGGGGACTTTCAACTTAATGTTTTTTGTAGATAACGCACAGAGTCTCCTACCTGATATGTGATATGTGGGTGCTTCAGCTGAGCGGTTGTAGCTGCAGAAAGAGAGTCATGCACCCCAGACCAAATTTTTCAAACTGTTTGACAGAAGCGTTGACAGAGGGTACAGGGGACAAAGAACCAGAAAAAGAAAATGCTTTGGGATGTAAACCATTAACAATGAAGAATGGAGATTCACTAGTGGAAGAATGAGTTGCATTATTGTAAGCAAACTCTGCCCAGGGTAATAGCTCGGCCCATGAGGATTGATTGTCAGATACATAACGCCTTAAAAATTGCTCAAGGGATTGATTAACCCTTTCGGTTTGACCATTAGTTTGAGGGTGATATGCAGTAGAAAATGATAATTCAATACCAACCAAAGAGCAGAATGCTCGCCAAAACTTTTAAACAAATTGTACCCCTCTGTCAGAAACAATATTGACTGGAAAACCATGCAAATTAAAAATATTAGAAATGAATAATTTGGCTAAGGTTTTGGCAGAAGGGAGGTGTGGGAGGGAAATGAAGTGGCTCATTTTGCTAAACCTATCCACCACCACCCAAATAACAGTCTTCCCCTGAGAGGGAGGAAGATCGACAATAAAATCCATCGAAAGATGGGACCGTGGTCTGTCAGGGATTGGGAGTGGCCTTAACAACCCCTGTGACAATTTTTTTAGAGGATTTAGACAAACAGGGCAAGAAATAACAAATTTTCGAACATCCTGCTTAAAGGAAGGCCACCAAACATTTCGGGACAAAAGGGACACAGTCATAGCGATGCCAGGATGTCCCGCCATTTTGGAATTATGGGCTTCACCCAAAACCTGTTCCCTCAAATCTTCAGGAACAAATAATCTACCCGAGGGAGTCTATACAGGAGCAGATGATTGAACAGAGGATAAGAGTGTGGCAAGGTCAGATCCCAGAGCTGCCACAATTAACTCACCGGGAATAATAGGAATGCACTCACTAGTTTTGGATGGATTGGACTCAAAACTTCTAGAGAGTGCATCCGCTTTTGTATTTTTAGTACCGAGCCTGAAAGTAAGAGAAAAATTAAATTGGGTGAAAAACAAGGCCCATCTAGCCTGCCTAGGATTCAGTCGTCTAGCAGATTCAATATACAGCAAATTTTTGTGGTCGGTAAAGACAGTTATCACATGCATAGCTCCCTCAGATGACGCCATTCCTCAAATTCCCATTTAACAGCCAACAATTCTCTATTCCCTATGTCATAGTTAGCCTCTGCAGGCGAAAGTTTTCTAGAGAAAAAAGCACAGGGATATACTTTGTTGGTTGTTGGATGCCTTTGAGAAAGGACTGCCCCAGCCCCAACTTCAGAGGCATCGACCTCCACTATGAATGGAAGTGAGGTGTCAGGATGACGAAGAATGGGGGCAGACACAAATTTTTTTTAAGGATTTCAAAGGCCTGAATCGCATCGGGAGGCCACATACTTGGATCTGCACCTCTCTTTGTTAAATCTGTGATAGGGGCTACAATCAGAGAGAAGTTTTTAATAAATTGACGGTAATAGTTGGCGAACCCTTAGAACCTTTGGGTTGCCTGTAAAGAAAGAGGCTGGGCCCAGTCTAGCACCGCCTTAACCTTCCCAGGATCCATTACCAGAGATATTAAACCCCAAAAATTGGACAGACGAAACCTCAAAAATGCACTTTTCAAGTTTAGCATAAAGGTGGTTTTCCCTTAGCCTGAGTAATACTTCCTGAATGTGTCTACGGTGATCACACAGATTAAAAGAAAAGATTAGAATATCGTCTAAATAGACCACTACGAATAGCCCAGCAGGTCCCAGAAAATGTCATTGACAAACTCCTGGAACACTGCGGGGGCGTTACAAAGACCAAATGGCATTACCAGGTATTCATAGTGGCCGTCCCTGGTGTTAAAAGCCGTTTTCCATTCATCCCCTTCCCTGATACGGATGAGGTTATAAGCACCTCTAAGATCAAGTTTGGAATGAATTTTGGCATGTTTAACCTGATCAAATAGTTCAGAAATCAGAGGAAGGGGGTAACATTTTTTTATGGTGATCTTGTTTAGACCTCTGTAGTCTATACAGGGACGAAGACCACCATCTTTTTTCCCAACAAAAAAGAAACCTGCCCCAGCAGGGGAACTAGAGGGTCTAATAAAGCCTCTTTCTAGGTTTTCCTGGATATATTCTCTCATTGCCTGGACTTCAGGCAAGGAGAGAGGGTAAGTTCGACCACGAGGGGGAGTGGACCCAGGGATAAGGTCGATTGGACAGTCATACTGCCTATGTGGGGGTAAGGTCTCTGCGGCCTTCTTAGAGAACACATCTTTAAAGCTCGCATAAGCTGCAGGTAATCCCTCAAGGGAAGAGACTGCCACTACCGGAGGAAGACAAGAAACCTTACATTTAGAACCCCATTGGAGAATTTCCCCTGTTACCCAATCTACATGTGGGTTATGTGCCTGAAGCCAAGGTAACCCTAAAATTAGAGGAGAAGAAGAACCCTCAATAATAAAAAATGCTAGTTCCTCAAAGTGTGAGCATCCAGAAAATTCCCCTCCGCCCCAGAATCCACAAAAGCGGAGACCTTTAACCGGTATCATAATCCTAGAGGAAGAATGGGGAGAGGAAACTTCTGCACCCAAATGGAGCTCCCCTTCTCCATTTTGGCTTGGAAGTTTCCCGGCCTCTTAGGACATAAATTTAGAAAATGACCCTTTTCCCCACAGTAAATGCAAAGACCCAAATTTCGCCTGCGGGCCTTTTCCTCAGGATTTAGATGGGATCATGGGCGTCCACAGAGGGGGGCAAGAAGGGGCAGTGCCCCCCCCCTGGGACTGTGCACATAAGTTTCCACCTGTTCGTGCATTGGCCCCAGCTTACTGTGGTTTCTGTCGCAATCCCTCGAAGATTTTTCTTTTGTGCAGCAGAGTTTTCTTTTAGCTCCTTCCCTAGGTGCTCGCTCCCCCCTCCCTTGTCACGGTGCTGCCGGATCATATTACTTCAGCTGTGACAGAGAGAGAGAGCAGCCAGGGAGCATCTGATTGGCCAGTAGCACAGATTGCAGTGCGGGAGGAAACGAAGGAAGGAAAGCCCTATCTATTGCAGTCTGCAGCCTTGTACTTGTGAGTTCTGGGGGTATTCATACAATTACTTGCCCCTGTGCCATCTGTTTGTGAGTTCTGGCGGTATTTATACATGTACGTGCCCCTGTGCCATCTGTTTGTGTGTTCTGCTGGTATTTATGTATGTACTTGCCCCTGTACCATCTGTTTGTGAGTTCTGGGGGTATTTATACATGTACTTGCCCCTGTGCCATCTGTTTGTGAGTTCTGGGGGTATTTATACATGAACTTGCCACTTTGCCATCTTTGTGTGAACTAGGGTTGCCACTTGTCAGACAACCGGTATATTGAAGGGTTGCCCGGGTCAAAACTTCCTGGATGGTTTTTCAAATTAGGGAAACTGTGCAGGATTCCCTTGATTGACCCGGTGATCGGCTGATCGCCGTGGCATAGCTCCACCCCCTGATGGCAGTGACACACCCACCTATCTCACAGGCCCGCCCACAGATGCCTCCTTGCCCCACCCTGGAAAATTTTCTGCGGACACCCATGGATGGGATATGCCCAGTTGCATAGGTTCTTCCTGAGGCAAAGGCACAGAGGGATTACGAGGTTTGACATTAGTAACCACATTGGGAAGGAAAGACTTAACATTAGAAATCCCAGAATGAAAAGAAGTTCCCCTCTCACCCCTTCTCTCCCTCTGTCTTCTATCTACTTGGATGGCCAGAGACATGAGGTCATCCAGGTTAGTAGATAGCAGGTAATTTACTAGACTGTCTTTGACAGAGTCTGAGAGCCCTATCCGGAACTGGCTACGAAGAGCCATGTCGTTCCACCCAGTTTCAACTGCCCATCTGCGGAAGTTTTTAAGGAAAAGCGGGAAGGGTCAGTGGGAGGTAACCTCAGGGACCAAATTTGGGGATCCTCCGATAAGTTTAGACCTATCCCCATTGAACTTATCGGGGAACACAATCTTGGGTTCATTGGTTTTAGGCATATTACCCATCATGGCAGAAGAACCCACAGGAGTGGCCATAGGAGGGGTGGAGACTGAACAGAAGCATCCAGTCGACGAGTCAAATTGTGAAAACCTTGCATTAGGTAATCTTGCCTCTGCTCATGTTCCTCCAGGCGCTGTAACAAGGTGGTGAGTAGCGCATCAGTGGTGGAAGTAGCAGCGGCAGCAGCTTGACCTCCTTCGTCCATCTGGGCCCGTTATAATGTCACGGTCGGCACCCAACACCAGAACAAATGCCAAGCACACTGGTCTCGGCTTGTGCTTCACCTGTAGTGTGACCGCCGTTGGCCTCAGGAGGACCCCTCAGCTACTTGGATGCCACCAGGAATTTAACAAGAGGTGCAAGGCAAGAGGTTCTGGATAGGCAGAGGGGCACGACTGTTAGCGAGAGTCTTTGGGCAGAAGGTCGTAATACAAGGTGTTAGGCAATAGAGTAGTCAGATCAGGCCGGGTCGAGGCAGGCAGAGAATATGCGTAGTCAGGCAGGCAAGGGTCAAACCAGGAAGTCAATCAGAGGGCTACAAATGTATTGCTATTGCTACTTTTTATTACTCATCTTTTTTATTCAAGCTCTCTTATATTCATATTCAGTCTCTAATTCAAATAAATGCATAGTAGCTAGGGTAATAAGGATCCTAGTAACTGAACTGCCCAAATTGCAAACTGTTGAGAGCTGCTCAATAAAATAACTCAAAAATCACAAATAAAAGGAAATGAAGACTAATCGCAAATTGTCTTAGAATATCAGTCTCTTTATCATACTAAAAATAAATATATAAGTGAACAACCCCTTTAAATTTCAGAGGTGTGCTGTCCCCCTGTTTCACAACAGTTGACATCTGAAGCACCTGAAACATTAAATGCAACTGTTTTAGCAGAAGGATATGCATTTACAAGTACAAATGTAAGGATTTAGGTACATTGATTCAGTATCTAAAGGGAAAGGCAACTCATGACGTGGAACATGTAATTCCAAATAAACTATCCAGCGCGAAATGAATAGGTCTGTAAAAAAATCAGCAGTCACTAATTAATAGGGACTCAGCGAGATCCAGCAACAGCTTCTATTCAGCTGTGGAAAAGCCATTTCATTCCTCAAATACCAAAGTTAAGATCTTCCAGCGTGAGCTTAAGCTGGAGTCAAATTGTGTGAAGCAGAGAAAATAGCCACAAAACAGTCAATTAACTTCACATTTTCAAACAGACCAGAAGAGCAGAACTTACAGTACTTCTAATTTGGATCTACTGTAATAACAAGTTTAATTATATGAGTTTGTAGCAAAGGCACTTATGCATTTCATAGCTTATACCTCGCCTACATTGCAGCCTGTAGCTTTCATTAATGCTGAACCCTTTTCAGAAAACATAGATTCAGTTTTGCTTGAAAGCATGCTGTGGCATATGTCTCTTTTTCTGATGTTATCTGTTTAAAGTGTGGTTAATAATTGTTTACATACCGATACTGTAAATGAAGCACATAAAAGCCGTGCAATCAAATTAAAGGAAAGAGATGCCCATTACATTGGCATAACCAGAATTTACTGAGACCCCCAGCACATTCCTTTTAGGCCTCCACTTAAACCTCAAAAACAGACAGTTTTAATAAACATTTATTGAAACTGCCAGTGCTCCATGTGGATCCCATTACTTTCTGGGCCCTCAGCAGGTACATGATCTGCTTCCTCTGTAGTCATGCCTCTGAACCCTCATTTACAAACATCAGTGCTGAACAAGAATGAATAGCAACCAGAAATTATTTTGTTCGAAAAAAAAAATTGGTTACTACACTGGTTCAAACATACAAATGTGTTAAGGTAGCCATACATACAAAGGCGACCTCGCCAAACCAGCTTATCTCTCCCTGATATGCCCTCCTTGAGGTGGGCGATATCGAGCTTATCTGATCACAATGTCGGGAATGCAGGAGGTCAGAGTTAAGGGATTTTCGGTCAGATATTGATTAGGGAAGCCCGTGGCAGGGCCCCCCAAACATTGGCAATAAGTTGCCAACTTGGTCTGTCGGCAGCTTTTATCAGCCTGTGTATGGCCACCTTTAGTAATTTTAGGAGTCATTAATATGTTGGGATGCTAGCTTGTAAAAATATGAATACAGATGTGGCTGATAGAAATGTACCCTGTTAAAATCAATACATTAATAATCATCATTATTTTTTATCCCTTTCCTAAAAAATTGCCTAAAAATAAAAGCAGGAAGTATAAGGAGCAATCCTGGTCCTTCTTGCTGCTGCCCCCCCTCCACAAAATTGGCAGTAGGGTCCAGGGGATATAATGTATATTTATTTTCTTTATGTGTTATTTTATTACTGGGTAAATCTATAGTTTTCTCTTTGCCATACACATAATTTTCTGCAGACTTGACCACCCCTAGACCACTTGTGTATGTCCAGTTTGAAACTGCAGGATGAGCCAGTTCTACCATAAAGCTTTAAAAAGTTCCCCCTAATATTCGTGGTGTTGAGCGGTGGTCTATTGCAGTCGTCAAAGAGGTTCCCCAATGTATATATGTTTAACAACCACAAAGTCTCCCCCTCTAAGGACATGATGCATTGAAGCTGCATTTTCCTTCAGTATTTCCTTTATACCATTTTCTCTTTGTGTCTCTCAACAACTCCATTCATTCTACGGAATAGCACCATTTCATATTGGCATGATGTACATATTTGGCATTGTTTATTTGGCATGAGTAATGAATACATTAAAGATAAATAAATATTAAACAAAAAATGAACTTTCCCATCTCCTTCCTGATGTTGCTCTGCTCAGAAAGGAGATGGGTAAGGGCCTCTGAGGCTTCTGATCTCTTGAGCTGAGCAGAGCAACATTAGAACACTTCTCTGTTTCTCTTCTAAAGTTATAACTCTGTCTATACCTGTCTTTAACTGTATTGGCAGTTAATACAAGCTAAAATAGCTCTGAAACAGTAAAATATAAATAATGTTAACTGCAAAAGTGCATAGAAAAACACTTTACATTAATTGTTTAAGGCCTACTTGTCCTTTGTAGAACAAACTAAATAAAAAGCAAAAGACATATGAAAATATATAAGGAAGCTTACCGCTTTCCATATGGGGTCTGGGTGCTCATGCTCCAAACCCTCAGCAAGGGGGGAAAATACATGCAAGACACGAAAAAATAGAGCTGGCACTAATCCGGTACCCCAAAAATATGATCAAATCGAATGGAATCCAGGAGTCACGAAGTATTAATAAAGTAGTACAAAAAGTTTTATTACATCTTGTATAAAAAATAAAAGCCTGACACGTTTCGTGTCCACACAGGACACTTAATCATAGGCTATAAGCTACTTGTCCTTTGTAATACAGAGATAAGTTTTCTTTAATCTGCCTCCTCTATACTAATTGTATAGAGCAGTGCTGTCCAATTTCTATGGTACTGAGGGATAGAATATTTCTGGGATACATGTTGAAGGATAATACTTTGAAGCCATAAGTGGCCACTCTCACTTGAAACCACACCTATGGTATAAAAATAACTTTAAGACCATATCCACATTAATGGTGGTAGTACACCATAAACTAAATGGTTGGTTCTCACTCATATGTAAGTTCAAGTTTATTAAGTCTTATTAAGTCACACAGTAACACCAAAAAGTGAAAGTGTTTAGTTTGACATACTGGTGCCCTGCACTGGTAAAACTGGTGTGTTTGGTTCAGGTAGACTACTATAGTTTATATAAACAAGCAGCTGTGTAGCCAAGGGGGCAGTCATTTAAAACTGGAAAAGAAGAAAAGGCATTGGTCACATAGTAGAAAACAGATACGCTCTGTTGAATCCAGTTGTATTCTACAGAGCTTTTTTTTATATGTCATGTAAATGTAGGGGGTCCATAGGGTTAACTTCCTATATGGTCTGGAAATCCCTTACAGGTTGGAAATCCCCTGCTGTGGCCAGCTAAGAGTTAGGGCTAATTTGAATACAGAAGAGGGAGTGGTTCCTTTTTCCAGTGAAGTGTGCCCTGGCAGTTCCAGATTTGGCCAGGAGGTGTCACTGTTACATAACTCTTGATAAAGGAGAGATGCCATGTGCTCTTCTTCTTTTGCCTTCTTCCTCAGGAGAGGTCAGATACTGCTGGGAGCATGGAATCTAGGCCCAAGGGATTGTCAAGCCCTTGGTGATATTGGGATAGGACCCCTATCATCATGTTTGGAGCCCAGAGGCAGCAAAGAAAGTAGAGGAGTGACCAGATTCCTTTGAAAGGGGCTGTGGGTGCTCACACTTCAGATGAGCATTGATGAGCAAAGAAACAAGAGGCTTTGTATGTTCAGCTGGAAGGCTTGGGAGCTCAGCCTGAAGATAAAGATTTCTTCATAGACGCTGTGGATGCCTACACCTCTGTCGTGAGTCCTTGATGAGTGTTCTGTCTGAGCAAGGGTATTGGAAAGCTTCAACATGGTACCAGCTTCCAGTGTGCTTCACCTAGGAACAAGTTCCTAAAAGCTTACTGCCCTATTAAAAAATAAATAAAACACACAAGTATAAGCATATAAACATCTTGGGGCCACATGGACACTGAGGCTCAAATTAACTCCATGGGATGAACAAACCTTCTTCATCCCCTTAGCATGAAAGGGTGTCATAATTGTGACCACTAAGGTTTGACAGAAGTGTGCCAGGAAATTGAGCAGGGGCATAGCATTGCAGTTTAACAATTTATTCAATGCAATAGCTAACGCAGACAATAGTAATTCCTCATTAGAAGCGCAAAACACAGCTTAGAAGTACCAATTATCCTGTAAAAAACTTGATATTCTGAAGAGAATCCAAACAGACCTGCTGGAACTTGTGGGGGGTAGATACTGCTTATTTATCTATTGTCTCCATTGAGGTCTATGGGGCGAGGTCCCTTAACTCTTTAATAGCTGGTCACAAAGAAATTAGCTGGATTTCATTACAGTTCTCCACAGATCCATCATAATAGTTATACACATAGGTACACTATATTTATAAATACACAGTAATGCACTTTGGTAGAAATAATGTAAATGTGATATATACACTAAATGGTAGTGTGTGGTGGTATGCCTAATTGAGAAGGGTGTGGGGATTTTTGTAGAAAATAAGTTGTCTAATTCCAGGCAGTGTCATTCTCTGGCTACTACAGTAAATAAAATACTGTCTTGCATTAACTCAAGGGATGAAAACAGAGATCTTTGGTAAGGCCTCACCTTGAGTATGTAGTGCAGTTTTGGGCTCCAGTCCTTAAGAAGGATATTAATGAGCTGGAGAGAGTGCAGAGATGTGCAAATAAAAGGGATGGAATATATATACAATTAGGGTAAACTGTCATGGTTCCAGTTGTTTTCTCAGGGGAAAAAAAGATGCATGCAAGGTGACTCTTTATAAGGACATTAGAGGACATATAGACAGATAGCAGGAGATCAACACATCAGAGAACACCCTTTAGACTAAAGCAACAGAACTTTAATTTGAAGCAGCACAGGTGTTTCTTCTTCAATGAGGGCAGTGATATTGTGGAATGCCTTGCTGGATGATATTGTGATAACTAATTCTGTTAATTCTTGGATGTTTACTTGGACTAGTATAATATCCAAGGCTATTGCGATACTAAAATTTACAATTAGTATAGTTATTAGCATATATAGTTTTAAGGTGTATAGATAGGTTGGTATGAGGGTGTGTGTATATGTGCCCTGGACTTCATTTGGAAGGATTGAACTTGCTGGACTTTGGTCTTATTTCAACCCAATTTAACTATTTTGGAAGCCTCCACATCTTGGTAATTTGTTGCAAATGCTTAGGAGGGGAACAGTACATCCTTTGTATATTGATAGAATATTAACCAAACCTGGCACAGATGCACCTGAAATGAGGGAAGCCCTGTTTATGCAGTTTTCACTCAATACATTGCACGGGTTGCCTTGTATTGAACTGCATCTGTGCCAGGTTTGGTTTGTCCTAAAAGGCTGTTTTTCAATGAAGAAGCCTCTCTCTACTCCTGGGAGGAGGGTTCTTAGATAGGTCAGAATAAAAAAAATGGAACTGTTTGACGATAATGATTACCTGTATTAGTTATGAGTGAATCTGTCTAGTTTCACATTGCCAGAAAGTGTGCGAAATTATGTAAAAATTCATGCATCACATTGAAGTCAAAGGGTTTTAGTCGTGGCATTATAATTGTGCTCAGTGTCGGTGGGCCCAGGTGTCAGTGGGCCCTTCTGCTTCAAAACAAAGAGACTAAATAGATTGAATGATAGATTATAGCATGTAAAGAAAAGAGACTAGCAGAATAGAGGCTGCGTAAGGGGAGGAATTATAATAGTACTGAGAGTGGGCCCCTGATCTAAGGTCTTTTGGTAGGCCCCTGGTCTAAGATTTTTGGGTGGGCCCTTGGTGTCCCAGTCCGACACTGTTTCTGCTCAAAATACATAAAAGTCTATGGGCTTTTTTTTTTTTTGAAGGGGGGTGGCCTGATCCTAAAGGACCCCACTGCAACCAAGATCTGAAGGGACTGGGACATAAATTTAAGTAAGAAACAGAATATATTAGACAGTGCAAATTGACTTGCCTTGTACTAAGTGCTGCCAGCTCCAAGTGTATCTTCTCCATGTATGAGAAGCTCCAGCTGAAACAAAGTATCAAACGCTCCTGACGGGGACCCTAAAAGCCTATATTGAAACCAAGGTACTGCAAGAACGAACTCTCAGGCAAGATAATTTCCTTTTATTTCATTCTTGCTTATTAGTGGGTCCCTTTCTGTGTTCCCTGATTGGATTAGTAAATATGCACCTATCGTTACTGTTTACCAAGTTATTACTATCATCTGACCTACAACTAAACATTGAGATTAAATAAAGTAGTATAAAGAACAAATCAAATGTTCTGGCCATTAAATGACAGCTATTAAATGACATGCACCCAGTCTCGTACCTGTCCCTTTGCTCTGTACACAGTCCCCTGCCTGTCCTAGGCTCTGCACCCAGTCCCATGCCTGTCCCGTGGCTCTGTGCCCAGTCTTGTGCCTATCCCTTGGCTCTGCGTCCAGTCCCATGTCTATCTCTTGGCTCTGCATCCAGTCCTGTTCCTGTGCTTTGGCTCTGCGTCAAGTCCCTTGGCTCTGCACCCAGTCCCTCGCCTGTCCCTTGACTCTGTGCCCAGTCCTGTGCCTATGCCATGGCTCTGCATCCAGTCCCTTGCCAGTCCTTTGGCTCTGTGCCTAGTCCCCTGCCTGTCTCTGTCCCTTAGCTCTGCAGACAGTCCCATGCCTGTCCCTTGGCTCTGCACCCAGTTCCTTGCCTGTCCCTTGGTTCTGCATGCATTCCTGTGCTTGTCCCTTTGCTCTGAGCTCAGTCCCGCGCCTTTGATTTGCCTCTGTGCCCCATCC
The DNA here is from genome assembly GCF_017654675.1 of Xenopus laevis. Classification (NCBI taxonomy): domain Eukaryota; kingdom Metazoa; phylum Chordata; class Amphibia; order Anura; family Pipidae; genus Xenopus; species Xenopus laevis. The sequence goes on from NC_054372.1 coordinate 92,011,279, forward strand.
TTTTCATGTCCCTTGGCTCTGCGTCCAATCCAGTGCATGTCCTTTGGCTCTGTGCTCAGTTTTGTGTAATCCACATCCAGTGCGTGCCCCTGGCTTTGTGCAGTCCCATGCTTGTCCGATGGCTCTGTGCCCAGCCCCACGCCTGTGCACTGGCGTTTTGCCCAGTCCTGTGCTTGTCCCTTGGCTCTGTGCTTAGTCCCATGGCTGTCCCTTGGCTCTGCACCTAGTCCCTTGTCTGTCCCTTTTCTCTGCGTGCAGTCTCTTGCTTGTCCCTTGGCTTTGTGTCTTGTCCCGGCACCCAGACCCATGCCTGTCCCTTTGTGGGGCGCCCAGTCCCGTGCCTGTCCCCTGACTCTGCACCTAGTCCCATGTCTGTACCTTTGCTTTGCACCCCGTCCCATGCCACTGCCAGTCCCTTGACTTTAAACCCACCCCCTTCCTGTCCCAGTCCCTTGGCTCTGCCACCAGTCCTGTCCCTTGACTGGGCACCTAGTCCTGTGCCTGTCCCCTGGCTCTGCACCCAGTACTATACCTGTCCCTTGGCTCTGCTCCAAATACTGGGATTGTCCCTTTCCCTTGACTCTTTTTCCAGTTCCATGTTCCATGCCTATCCCCTGGATCTGTGCCCAGTCCTGTGCCTTGGCTCTTCAATCAGTCCTCTGCCATTTCCTGTCCCTTGGCTCTTTGTCCAGTTCCATGCATGTACCTTGGCTCTGCACTCCATCTCGTGCCTGTCACTTGGCTCTGAGCTCAGTCCCATCTGTAATGTTACCTTTAGGATACTCGTCAGCAGGTTAAATGCTTTATTGAGAAGAATAGTAGAAATGTGTGATAACTGAGTATAACTTTTGGCAGGCAGAGAACAGTGGTATCAATAGTGCATCTCAACATTTATTTAATGAAGAAACCAAAGTTGTGACAACAATTGACATTCCAAACCTCAGTCTCTCTCTGGGTGTTTTTTTGGGAGATGAAGCTGTTGGATTCAGTCACAGTGATACAGAAATTCAATTGTTTGTGTGGTTTATCTAAAAAAAAAAGTAATTCTAAAACAACTGGACTTGCTGAGTGTAGTTATTCATCTGCATCTGGTAGTAATGGTCAATAATTGGCGTACTTCCAATCAGCGGCCACACAGGGGCAGCAACAGCAAACAGTTGCATACTGACTTAATCCAACGCATGTACAGGCTGTACAGTATCGTCCCCCAAGGTAGGGCAGTCTCCACTCAAGTTGTGTTCAGCACGGGGGCACTGCAATATGTGGGCATAGAAGATTTGCTAGTGTTAATTCGGCAAGCAAAGCGAAGTTACACTAGCGTTGACTAATTTTCAAATTTATATTTGGAGGAACTCCTATCTACTCTGGCGCAAGAGGTAACGTTCATTAAAATCCGCATCTTAGTGAATTTGCATAGTTACGTCCATTCACCAGAGCAAAAATTCGCCTGGCGTTAGAGTGTGAAGTAGTGCTACAGTCTATCTGCTTCACTAGCGAATTTACGCCAGCGCCCCTTAGTAAATCAGCAAAGTCCTGAAATAACATCACTTTGCCCTTTAGTAAATTTGCCCCATAGTGTCCTGTTCGGCCACAGCCCCTTGCATTCCTGAGGGAGGGGAAAGTGTCCAGTTACCTGACCCCCCTGAAATCAATGATAAATAATCATCTCTTCTGACTAAACTTGGATTTACTTTAGGATCCCTTTTCCATGGGGGGTTTATCCAGTTTATTTCTCCTTGCATCCAGCACTAGGACATTCCATATTTAGAGCTAAGTATAGGTTTCAATGTTTTTTCTTTTATAAACTATTGGTATTTTTCATGAGTCTCTTTTTGTAACATCGCTTTGTTAATTTGCAATGTTATACCTTTTATAATGTTAAATATAAACTTTAATACTTTTTTCCTTGATGTTCTAAACAACCCTAGCCCAGAAGTGTGTACATGTGAGCCTTACCCCACTGCACGCTGAATGGATATTCTAATTTGTGTGTATGCCGATTAACCCTTTGATTGAAGACCGTGTGTTTCAGTTATCTTAAACCTTAACCACTATATCGCCAGTCTAAAGTATGAAAGTTGTGTGGGTGTTGGTTGGTCTGTGGGGTGCTGCTCTGCTAGTCTAACCTGTGTGCAAGGTGTGTCAGAGACTTGGTAAGTAACCCCTGATAGCTACACCTCAATTCCCGTGCAGCTGGAAGTACAGTAATCGTGATGGTGATATTGAGAAGGCAGGGGGGTCTGCAGCACTTTGTCCTTATTATTAATCTCTCATACTGAGATGATCTATGGGCTTCATGGATCAGCCCAATACTGGCACTGAACTTAGTAGCATTCAGTTTCCCCTGTCACACTCCTCTAAATCTCTTTGCAGTGCAAGACCAAGGCCAACCATGCCCCTGAGTCTCCCTCAGTTTTTCTGTACCAACACATCTCCCACTTTCTCCCTCTGGAAGATGTCAACAACTCAACTGAAAAAGTATTTGGATGGTGAACAACCCATTTAAGAAAGCCCAACATGTCCAGATTCCATCTGAGGGTTTGTTCAATGTTAAGCACATGGATATGAATGAAACTACGTTTTAACAACCTACAATCCTCTCATATCTGACAGCTATCCAATTAGAAATCATGACAGACTTTAACTCATCTCAGAAGTTCAATGGAGTATCGGTGGATGTGAAAGGTAAAGGAGGCATGGGTCTCTATCATCTAGATAGAAGATGAAAAACCCAATGCTGTTTTGCCACCAACAAGGATTTATTTCTGCTTAATTTTCACCCATTAGGGTGTTCTCTAGAATGTACAGAAAAGAGGATTCTGAGCATTGCATGTTTAACTAGGATCTATGAGAAATGACAATAATGTTTTGCAGAGCTTTCTGTATAATTTCCAGATAATCAATTCCATACTTGCACTGACAAATACATTTAAAAATGTTTAATTTCAGTACCACTTTCCACAGTTTTCTGCCAAGTGTCAGTGATTCCATTAATCAACCACACTGACATATAAGCATAGTGTACAGTAGCAGTCTCACAATATTGGGGTGATGGGCTTGAAACCATGGCACTATATAAAACTGTCTGTATCTGTGTACCTCTGGAAGAGAAACTTGACTTTAAGCTTCACTACAGCAAAAACTGGTCTGAGTGACAATCAGTCAAACAGTCTCTATAAAATGTTGCTTAATTTGTTTTTGTTATATTAAGTAGGGTTAATAACCACAAATTTGGCTGTCAAAGTTACCTGGAATGGCTTTTTGCTGTCTTTGGTAACTGTTGGGGAACTGCAAGTTTCTCGACTCGCCTCATTGGCACAGAGCCCCTGGCTTTGCTACTCACACATTGGCACTAATTCCACGTTCTGTTCAGTCTGAGACCACTCACATAAGCAGAGTCTAATCACATCACAGTGCTCAGATGTACAGTATATCAATGTAGAACAAACACATTTAATGTAGGTTGTTAAAGCTGCATAGTGCAGAATAATGTAATTCAGTTTGTGTTTAAGGGGTAGAAGACTTGCTATAGTCAAATCAGACAGAGGTGTAACTACCATACAGCAGATCCTGCTCTTGTTCTCGGCTAAATTGTCTTGTCAGTAAATCGGTCTGGCCTCTGGAGACAGTAACTAGGTATTAAGATAATGTTAGGTAACGTGAAGGAAATTAATTCATTATTAAAATCCAGCAAGCTGCCTACTGCTGGCACACCTATGTAACTTCAGGAGCTTTTTAAGTAGAGTGTAAATAGAGTATAAATGTTAAACTATACATAACACAATAATAAACTATATCATTTTGGAAGAAAGGCCAAGCCCTGTTATTCATCAAAGCCCAGGTTCAATATATATATCAAGACTTTGCAAGGGCTGCACCCCTCCTCTGGAACTCTCTCCCACGGTCTGTCCGACTTTCTCCCAACCTTTCTGCTTTCAAGAAATCTCTTAAAACGCACTTCTTTCGAGAAGCCTATCCTCATTCTGCTTAACTACCAAATGCAACACCACATACAGTACCACATTTCTCACCCACTTAATTCGATCTTGCCCCACTCCCACACCTTGTGTATTACTCCCTTCCCTTTAGAGTGTATGCTCTTTTGCATAGGGCCTTCCTCACCTTTTGTACCGGTATTGATTGTGATGTATGTAACTCCATATATTCTATGTGTATAAATCATGTGATTTAGTTGTATAATCACATTTACTTTACAGCGCTACGCAATATGTTGGCGCTATATAAATACATGTTAATAATAATAATAATAATTATATATATATATTTCAGGATAAAATAGAGGAGCATTCCCAGCTACAAGATTAAGTATGTACAATCCAGTGCAATTTGCACTCCAATTTATTCAAACATGTATTGTCTATGATGAAGGGTATTCCTGAAACGTGTTAGACGTTAATTTCACAGCAGCCATCTGCATTTTTTAATGGATCAGTAAATAATAGTCTTATTTTATGAGGCAGTGTGCTCTACATTGTTTCTTTTTTTGCCTCTGTCAAATATTTATTGTGTCAAAGTTTGGTCCCTCTCAGGAGATCTTTCTCAAGATGTTTATGACCAGCAAGACATCACCACAACCTATAAACCCAGTGGTTCAAACTTGGTGCCAAATACAATTCATGGCATCACAGATTCATTGTATATTTAAGTAGTTAAGTAAGCTGGGTAAGCTCATATTATATACCTCATATATATCATGGCACAAATAAAGTGAAAAGAGGAGCTAAAATACCAATTCCCTGGATAATATACAAAGTAAAATAATAGAACTGTACTGGAGACGTAGCATTACAATACTGTACAGTTCCACTAGATGGGAACCTAACACCGTCATGCAGTTGTCAGAGTTAGGAGCATCATATATTTTGTTGCTGGAGTGAATGGCCCCAGCAATCAGCTAACATTTTATATTGCAATCTAGAAAGAGACGGAAGAGGAAAGCATATCGTTTTAAAAATAAAAAACAAAAACCATGAAGGCAATAGAAATGTTTCTAGTACTATTCTATAAAATAACATAAAATTAAGATAAACTATGCCTTTAAGTCTAAGGGGGAGAATATATAAAAGAAACTGGTCAAAGCCATCATTTCCACGCTTGTCATATGGAATCATGATAATATGACAAGCAACACCACCTTTGAATGTACCGACTAGGACACTGGAGTACCTGAGGCTCACTTAGTGGCATATTTAATAGTGAGAAATGACAAACTTTCATTGTAAATAAGAAATAAAAATTTAATTTGCATTTATTAAAATACAAGTACAATAAATCATTTTACATTTATGCCACTGCAGAGTAGGGTTGCCACCTTTTGCTAGAGACAATTGAAAAAGGGAGTGATGATGTAGAGGAGGGGGCAGGACAAATGGGTGGAGTTATGGTTTAAAAAGAGGTGGGACTCAGGGCCGCTTTAACAATGCAAATTAAAGGGCGTCTGTCCAGGGTCCACTGCTTTTGGGGGCCCACTGCGCCAAAAAATAGAGGGGGCGGGGCGAGACACAGGGAGGGAGGAAGATGGAGGGAGGGGACGCACGCAAGGAGGAAGACGGAAGTAGGGGACACAGGGAGGGAGGAAGATGGAGGGAGGGGAGGTACACAGGGCGTAAGACGGAAGGAGGGGTCACAGGGAGGGAGGAAGATGGAGGGAGGGGGCGCATGCAGGGAGGAAAACGGAAGGAGGGGACACAGGGAGGGAGGAAGATGGAGGGAGGGGAGGCACACAGGGAGGACGATGGAGGGAGGAAACACAGGGAGGCGGGACCGGTTTAAAAAAAGTTGGAGGGCCCACTAGTTGACTCTTTCCACAGGGCCCACCAAGGCCTTAAAACGGCCCTGGTGATACTATGCCACTGATGAGAGCATAAGGCAGTGATTAGATAACTAGTAAGTAGTAAGGGTTCGGGGACTGTCTGGGTAAGAGCAAGATAAGGGAGATTGGCTGGGAATTGGGTCAGTCTGGTACATTTGTGGTATTAGCGCCGGCCTCGGCAGGTATTTTATTGGATAGGCTGGTGAAATGCCAGTGAGGTTGCAACCCTACTGCAGAGCCAATGCATTTTTTCACCAAAAGTAATTTTGCCACTACAATTGTATTGCAAAAATTAGGCACATTACTTGAAATTAAGTGCATTTACCATGTAATGATGCAAACTTTGGTAAAGTTAGTTTTTAAATGTGACCCTATGTGCTGGATTTATTTTATACCACAATGATACATATATATTCCTCTCTCTATATATAAACATAGAAGGAATATCCCGACATAGTATTGCAATCTGAGACAGGTAATCTGACACTTTTGTTTCTCTGCACTTGTTTTTGAGGCCAAACCTATCTCACAGTTTTTTGCACATTCCCTGAAACCACATTTATGCCAAGAATTTGCACTTTCTGTAAATGCTTACTTCATAACAGAAGTAAAAGAATAGGCTCTCTGTATATTATGCTTAGAACAGTATGAAACTTACCTTAAATTCACTGGTGCTTTGTTATTCACATAAAGGAAAATAATACAAATGTCATCAGCCTTGCTGCTACCAGCACAGTAAGCAAAGCAGGCCTCACTTACTACATGGGCAGGGTGCAAAGTGCAAACAAACAGGTCTTTCCTGCATTTTGCACCCTGTGGTACACTTAAATTGGCCATACACGGAGAGATCCGCTCGTTTGGCGATGTCGCCAAACGAGCGGATCTCTCTCTGATATGCCCACCTTGAGGTGGGCAATATCGGGCTGATCCGATCGTGGGCCCTAGCGAATGGGAACGGGTGGTCGGGATGCGGGACCGCATCAACGAACATATGCGGCCGCGATCCGACATTTTAAGATCACGGCCGCGATCCGACGGGATTTTTAGTCCCATCCGATCGAGATCTGGTCGACTTTCGGCCAGATCTCGATTGGGGAAGCCCGTCGGGGGGGCCTGATACACTGGCCAATAAGCTGCCGACTCGGTCTGTTGGCAGCTTTTATCGGCCCGTGTATGGCCATCCTTAGCGCCTAGAGATGCAGGACTTTGCCATTCATAATGGAGCATAAAGACCTGCAACTAAAGGTCCCCATAGACACAAAGATCTTTCGTTGGTGAATGAACGATTTCAGTGCAATCCGACCAATTCTTCAAATATCATGAGGTTAGCGGGAATCAAACGATTGTCATCTTATGATTTTTAGTCCATCTGTCAGAAAATTGATCTGCCAGGTTAAAACATTTTTTTTTAGTCCCAGTGCAAGCTATCTATGTTTGCAGGGCCAAGCAGGCAGCTACCCTCAGTTTTCCTGGCAGTATTACTTGAATAGTCTTTTTAGTTGATGGACAAATCGTACATTTAAACAATCGTTTCGAGATAATCGTGGTCTCACGGTAATGAAAAGATCTTTTAAAAATCTTTACATCTATGGCCAGCTTTACAGATGAATACAGCACAGCCTCTTCCTCTCTATACAAGTCAGATATTACATAGTTAATTTAGGTTTAAAAAAGACAAAATTTGATCAAATTCAAATTAATCTCAGTTAATATTTTATAGATATATACACATACCTATACAGAACTATCTATGCACATATATAAATATATAATATATATAAACTGTATATACTGATATCTTCTATATACTAAAATAATTGTAGATCTTAAAGGAGAAATTAAGCTCGACTGTCGATTTAGGCCTCCAAAAATGCTCCAGTAGCTCCCCATCTTCTTTTCTGTTGATTCACTGCACATGCTCTGTGCTGCTCTCAGTTACTGAACTTAGGAACCAACTTACAATATACTGTATATACAGAATATAAATGTCATAATAAGGCTGATTAGTAATTAATACAGATAATTACTACATGGCAGCCCATAAACCAGTGCAACTAGCATCAGCATAAATTATAAGCCTTGTAGCATCATCTTATATTACAGACCAACCTCATTTTCTGCTTGATAATTAGTGACGACCTCTAAGCTTATCTTCTCAACAGCTGCTCAGAGCCCACTGAGCATGTGAGTGTCACAGACACTTTCCAAGATGGTGATCTCCTGAGACTGGTTTGAAGTCCTGGATCATTGCTGCTATTGAGAAGCTGAAACTTTATTTTTCATACCGGCCCAGTTCAAACCTGTGTTTAGGGAGCAATGGTGGGCACAGGATGCACTCAGAATGCCTGGTCTCTATATTCAAATACCTTCAAAGCATAACATCTCATAAAGGTAACCCCATACAGTGAGTATATTGTTGCAAATATAGATTCATAATAATATATTATTAGTAAAGATATTTTATACAGATGCAAAGATAATTTTTATTCTAAACCAGTGTCAGAAAAGCAATGACCTGATAAAAAACCAAAAATTTTTTTGTTGATTTAATTAATTTTTGTTTATAGGATATTCTTAGTATTTGAGGCTGCACTGCCTTGAGTTAATAATAGAAGCAGATTGTGAAACAACTGCAGCTCTATTTATTGTGTTTATTCATGGAACTGCACTACCAGTCATGTTAGATAAAATATTTGTTGGCGTGACATGCAGCTTATACAAAAAAAACAGGAGTTTGGAAAAACACAGTTAAAACAGTCAGTTATAGACTATAATTTTCCAGTAGATACGGAATGAAAAATATCAAGGTTGGATTTCATCCTGCAAAGCTTCTTGGGCAGATCTTAAAATGTCAATAGATTGACTATTCTTTGAAGGGCTGTGGTTCGCTTCCAAGGGGTTGTCCAAACACTTTTTTTCAGTTCAGTTGTTTTCCGATGATTCATCAGAAATAAAGACTTTTTTCAAGTACTTTCCATCTTTTATGTTTTACCTTTTTTAAATTATATATTGTGTTTCCTGGCCGGCCACTGTTTTAGTGATTGTATAATAAATTCTATTTTTAAATATATTGGTTTTTGCAATCCACCTTCTATTTATTTATTGTCTTCAGATCTGTAGCATCCGTCACCTTGCCCGTACTGTTTTCGTACCATGATGTGCCCTTTTCACTTAGAGGGTTCCTAAGGGTCTGTCTTCATTTAAAGGACTCCTTTAAGTATATACTGTAGTTACTGGTTCAAGCTTTTCACTACACTCCATGAAGTTCATGCTACCACCTTGTAGATTTATGAATTGATCATCAGTCTTTCACCATCAGAGTAAGGACTTGGGGATACTGGGAGTTGTAGCTTTAATGCTGCTGTTATACCAGCATTTTCTTTACCCCAGGCTCAACTATTTATTTTTAGCTCAAAAGGTTATAAAAATGGCAACATATCATAAAGTATGGTCATGTGTTTTTAATTTCATTTATCAACAGCACATGAGAAGCAACATGACTCTCCCTTCGCAATAAACACATAGTATCCAAAGTGTGTAAGGTGTGTGACTTGCTGATCATGTGCCCCGGATACCCTTAAGCTGTGGGCAACTCCCTGCAGTGTGTAAGGGTAATGGCCCTTACCCTCAGATGAATCCTGCTTGCCTTCTGTTACACAGACCTACTAGATTGTAATGAAGAGCAGGCATATTGCTTCTTTAAAAATTAACGGGTTTATTGAACACATCAGACCGTCTTGATCAGAGCATTTCAGGCAGACAATGGAAAACCTTGACACTTTAGGATGTCGCAAATAGATCCCTCTAAGGGTGTAGCACAGCCTCTCTTGGTGATGTTCCCCAGCACTAGGAATCCCACGGGACATCTTGCTCCTTCGCTCTTTCCCTGCTCCTGAGCTCACCCACTAGTGTCCCTGTATGGCAGCTTGATCATGATAAGGGTGCTAACCCCAATTGGAGCCAGAAAGCTGCTCACTAGCTAATTTGCTGCTACCTTTCGATCCAAAAGTGACTTTGACATAAAACTACTACCACTAAATAAACTTTCCCTTAATTGGGGCCTGATACTGTCCAGACCCAATACTGCACTCACCTCCCCTCATGGTGGGAGTTCAGGAAGAGTCTTAAGCATGTGCTCTCCCTTCTTTTAAACACATCCTCTTACTGGGCAAACTTTGAACTACAATGGACACAGGAAAAGGGACATAGCTGCCCGGGTGAATCAAAGGAGCACTTTGGTGTTCAAATACAGGAGAAACTGCGTAAAAAATACCTAAACCTCAGGGGACAGTGTGAAGTCCTGTCCCTTTTGTTACCCAAAATAATCATTGGGAATACATGTTCTGTATATATTATGCTTGGCTTTGCTCCACTGATCACAAGTTTTATTTAACTATCAAGGTCCGCACTTTTCTCTATTTCCAATAAAAAGGCATGGGGAATGTTTCATTTGTTTTCATTGGAATGGTGCCTACTGGAGAAATGCTGTTTACAACTGTTAGGGCACGATACATATCCATGAAGACATAACATGGGTGCACTCTAGTATTTTCCTCTTTTACAGTACAAACAGCAGACATTACAACATTAAGCCAAGATTTAAGGACAACTTTTTCAAAATTAACTGAACTCGTATAACCTCTTCCTGGCAGTGGGGGCAGAATCTAGTACTGGTCAGCATTAAGGTGGTAATTCCATAAAGCTTCAGTACTTTCTTTTATCCACTGGCAAACATAGTGTGAGGAACTTACCTGGTGGTCTAGTGGGGGGACGGCAGCGACGCCTACCGCCCCCTCAGCGGGGACGCCCACCTCGCAGTGCGGTCTCAGTTAGTAGGCCGCGTGTGCCTGTTCCTGGTGCTTCTTAGCGTTTGCTATTCTGCTTTTTGAACCTGTTTGATTCCTGTTGTGACCCCTGCCTGGCTTTTGACTATTCTGACTTCTGGATCCTGACCCCTGCCTGAATTCCGACTACCTCTTCTGATCAACCTCTGATTGACTTCCTGGTTTGACCTGACTACATTTATTCTCTGCCTGCCCCGACCCAGCCTGATCTGACTACTCTTTTGCCTAAACGCCTTGTACTACGACCTTCTGCCCAAAGACTTTGCTTTACAGTCGTGCCCCTCTGCCTATCTAGAACTTATAGCTTTGCACCTCTCGTTTAAGTCCTGGTGGCATCCAAGTAGCTGAGGGCTCCTCCCGAGGCCAAACGCGGTCACACTACAGGTGAAGCACGAGCCGAGAACAGGGTGCTTGGCATTTGTTCTGGTGTTGGGTGCCAACCATTACACATAGACTCTATGTCACCAGTGCAAAAACTCCTTACATTTCTCAGTTCAGTTTCATTTTGATCCATGCTAAAAGACCATGGAAGGCCATTTGCTACTACCTGAATCCACACCCCATTAAAGAGTTTTTTTTGCATTTTGCCTCTGCTTCTCACTAACCCCCACAGACATAAGTCACAAAAAAACTTAAGCATTTCTCATAAATTCAGCATGGTCTGATTTTGGCAGCACTGTTTTTATGAAGGTGGGTAACGGCTGGCAAGTGGATCTCTCTGTGATCTCACCACAGCCTGTCCATCATAAGCTTCAGAGTGTCAATGGCTGTAAGAAGCATTTGACACCTGAGCATTTGTTGAGCTTTAAGTACAGGGCTCTGTTGATCCCACATAGTTGTACTCTACACCTTGCACTTAATGCAAGGCCCAGAGAAGAGCTATGACCAGATGCAATGTTACCATGTCTAGTGTTACTGCTTGGTGGAGCATTCCACAATATGCATGATAATTTGTCCACTTGACTTGAGGTCACTGTTTCACACTTATCTACGTACTTGTGCACGTTAAATGTGTACTTCATTGCTGTGCTAGTTCATACTTATAAGTATAAATATGCAGAGAAGGTTCACTGGGCAAAATAACACATCTTTATATTTTATTGAGTTTTTTTATGCACTAATACAAATGGAGTATTGTTTGTTTAAAGACAACATTCATGCTAATTAAACTGCTGCCTGTGTGCTAGGATAAGTAAGAGGCAACTAATAATATAATACAATAAATTCTAAATATTATAATATAATAAATCACAGTTAAAGAACAAGGAAATCCTTATTTATTGGTGGCACCAATATGGTGTATAATCTCTGTAAAAAACCCTTAAGAATATGTTTTGCATCGAGACAAGGCTTCCAGGCGCTAACATATTTCAAGCAGGCTGATTTCGGCCTGGTCTGGTCCTAGCTTAAACGGCCTTGATCATTCCAGTACTAAAATCATGTATGAGATTTGCAAAGCTAGCTTGTGTTGTCTTTTCAAATTCAATAACTGAGGTTCAATATGAGGTTTCATCATAAATTTATATTGGGGGTTTTGGTAGTAGTGTCTGTATTATTTTGTTATTATTAGTTTTCCTGGAAGCCTTGAGAAAACATCAGACTGATATGCTTCTCAGCCAAAGCATTTTTATAGACACTATTTTGAGCTTATTGGAAATGAATGCGGATGTTTCACTTTAGTGGGGTGATCTGTCTTCAGGCTGATATCACAAGGGTAAATGGAATAGAAATGGAGTTTGTAACTGAAAGAAGAAATCTGTACATAACTTAGGCTAAAAAGTGTAGCATCAGTAGTTCTTGGGAAAACATTTTGTTTTTGTTCTGAAGATGAAGGAATCTTAATGACTCAAACAATAATTTGGTCTGCACAGGAACACCAGCCAGGTCGCTCTGCCCCTGACCATGCCCCCGTTGTTTAACCCCGAAGCCTTAACTCCCCCAATTACGATTTCTGCTTTGTCTGATTCAAGGGTTTTTTTTAGGTACCTTTCAGTGCCTTTAAATAGGTGGGGGATTTGTTTTAATTCAGATCCCAATTACAGGGAGCAGGTAACATGAGTTGACATGTCTGTGTTCGTATAGCCTCAAGGGATTAAAAATGCTTATGAAAAATGTAACATTAAAGGAAAACTATATCCTTTTATCTTTAGATAAAACCCTGATTCGTCTGAATAACCCATTTTCGTAATAATATACTGTTTAGTAGTATGTGCCATTGGGTAATCCTACATAGAGAATTGCCATTTTAAGAAACAAGTGCTGCCCATTGGGACCCTATGATTCACGGTGCACACAAACAAACAAACAATAAATATTAGTGTCGCATGAGCCAATTAACAGACAAAGTTCTGTCTTTTGTTTCCACACCACACTAATTCCTGTTACAGTTAGAGCTGTTTTTTTTTAAAGGATATGTAAACCTTAAAAATAAGTGAATTTAAAATTGATGAGGGTGCTATTCTTAACACTTTTGAAATGTACATTCATTATTTATTTATTTTTAATTCCAGGATATAAAGGAATTGTTCAGTGTAAAAATAAAAACTGGGTAAATAGACAGGCTGTGCAAAATAAGAAATGTTTCTAATATAGTTAGTTGGGCAAAAATGTAATGTATAAAGTCAGGAGTGACTGGATGTGTAACATAATAGCCAGAACACTACTTCCTGCTTTTCAGCTCTCTTGGTTTCCACTGATTGGGTAGCCTGGTTACCAGACAGTAACCAAACAGTGATTTGAAGGGGGCCACATGGGTCCTATCTGCTGTTTTTGAATCTGAGCTGAATGCTGAGGATCAATTGCAAACTCACTGAACAGATATGTCCCATGTGGCCCCCCTTCATGTCGCAGACTAACTCAAAGTTAGAGAACTGAAAAGCAGGAAGTAGTGTTCTGGTTATTATGTTAGACATCCAAAAGATCTTCTTGAGTTCCTTTTTTAATGCAGAATTTTGATTTACATAATCCATTAATAAGTGAGAAGAGACCAAACTATAATTAAATTTTATTACAATGCATTTTATCACACCATTTCTTGCCAAGAACACTGGTACTGTAACAGTATGATGGAATCTCAATATGATGATTTGAATGCTCTTACAATGGCTATCTTTCCTTTCCCTATTCTGGCAGTTGTTGCTTCTATCAATTGGGCTGTTGTCTGCGCCTGCATCATACTGATATATGAACCATATGCATTGCTCTTCTACTCAGGATCTGTCTATAGTTTCATCTCAGCCTTACTAAACGGGTATGTGTGTGATAAATTATATACAGTGTCGGACTGGGACACCAGCGCCTTAACCAAAAACCTTAGGCCAGGGGCCCACTCTCATTACTATTATTCTTCTGCTCCTCACTCAACCTCCATTCTCAAATTCTGTTTTCATTACATACTATAATCTATTATTCCATTCATTTAGCCTCTTGGTTCTCATAGAAATAGTGAATGGCCCTGAAATAGGCCAAATGTTTAGCAGCATGAAGCCCACTGACAACTGGGCACACCGGGAGTTTTCCTGGTATCCTGGTAGGCCAGTCAGACACTGATTATATATAAATGTTCTACTATACTGTACTATCGAGTTGAATAAAGACATACGGGAGTATTACACACGTAATGAAGCAAACTGCTTGTCCGGCATCTAACTTCATTATTATGAGTTGTAATTTCAAAAAAGGGATACAAATGTTTTGCATAAATTTTATCTTTCGTGGCCCTTATTTCTCTACCCCACCCCACATAGAAACAATGAAGTTGTTGGTTGAAGTTTACAGCTATCATGGCCGTTTTCATTTATCTGAATAAATGCACTTATAGATATATATGTTAGGGCTACTGCACATGCTATTACTGAAATTTGACACTCAACACTCGATATAGTACTTTAGGGGTGAAAATTGCATATACCAGTGCCACAACACAAGAGTTCTCACCTTTTTCTATTTGTCTATTTATCATCTGTTTCATTGTCCAGGTGGTAACCCTATGTAACACATTCCTAATTCAGGTGAAGCAGTAGTGGTAGCTGGGCAGTTTCTCTGGATGAAATACATGCCTACAGATGCCTGGGCAGTAGTGATGTGCGGGGATTACCCATGGGGTCGGGAGGGTTCAGGCAGACCTCGCACCTCCGGTTGCTGGTCGGACCTAGCAATATATTTCAAGGCAAAAAGGGAAACCTCCACAACAGACAGATACACTTGCCAGAGATGTGGTGGTATGTATACCTTTGCTTATACTGCTGTACATGTACTGAATGGCCATTTTTTGATGTATGTTTTATTATTTGAAATATAAAGATGTTTTTTTCATACCTCCTGTTGTTTGCAATGCCCAATACATTTTCTATTGAGTTTTTGGGTGCATATTGTGGATGTACCCTTGGGCTAGTTGCACCTCACCTACATTCTACATAAGAGAATTTGTATTGTAAAATACACCTTTGTAGTTGAGTTGGGAGTGCCCTCCATTAATCCGTATTACAGTATATTTTCATCACCACATTTAGGAAATAATTATGAGAAGATAAGGATTGTGTTGGCAAGTGAATAATGAAATTTGTGGGGGGAAAAAAGAGGAATATAAAGATTGTTTTTTTTACCAGGATATACAGGTAAGTATGCAAATACTTTCATGTTTACTGTAAAACATTGTGAAACACAGTTACTATGAAATGTTTAAAAGGAAAAAATTAAGAAATGTTTTGTTGCACATCTTAACAATATTTAGATTATTTGCAAACCATAGCATGAAACTTTTCTAATTTTCAACTGAATCCATTCTGTCATTCTAACCTTGCTACCAGAATTCATTAGGTATGGGTTCCTACACTGCCAATGAGGTGGAACCGATTACTAATTAAATCCTTTGTGCAGATTTACATGAAGCTGACATTAAATGATTTGCATTCATGTGGCTATAGTCTCTGCATTTCAGCAGAAAAACATGATGCAACAAGACCTGAACATTGCATCAGTTACACTGCCTGCCATTAAGTAAAGGCACTATTCCAGCAAGGTGCCCTCATTTGCTAAAGTGCTATTTTTTGCCAGGCACAAAGCTGCACCCATATGAAGGCCATATTTTGCTATAGAATCAGTCCTCTAATATCATTTGATTTAAATTTGCTGTATGAAAATGGGAAGAATGAGCTGTTGTTTAAGTAGTACTTTATTTTCATGGAATATTTTCAATGATAATCCTTACAGGAGGTCCATCAGTAAAATATTAGATGAGGATGAGAAAACATAGGTCAATCATGCTTAACTTTTTTGTAATATCTGCTCAACTGCTAGTAGATCCAGAGTAAGGTGGACTCTCCAGCTTGATTCAGAGGGCAGGAAATTCAAACAGTATCGAAATCAACTTTGTACTAAGAGTCAATTCAGTAACTGTATTTTCTCACTTTCTAAAAGGCATCCAATCCTTTCTTGAAGCTAACTAATGTACCTGTCAGTTACAAATTCACATTTCTCAGAGTGAAATGGAAACGGCTTTCTTTATAATCTGAATGGATGTAGTGTGACCTGTATGTGACCTATTATCCAGAATTCTCAGGATCTGAATTTTTCCAGATAAGGGATCCTTCTGTCATTTGAATGACCGCACTTTATGTCTACCAAAACAATAATTTAAACATCAAATAAACCCAAAAGGATTTTTTTGCTTCTTTGAACCCCCAACCCCCCATTTGGTTTCCATTGGATTCGCAACATAGGCGATTTAAAGAGCTATCAAATCTTCCGTGTGCCCAGTACTTTGGAAAAAATTAGGATACGGGTGGACAGTATGCTGCCCAAAAATCTTGGCAATCTAGTCGTGGGCCTTTGTAGCTTTCCCACAAATCCAGGCCTTCATTCCCAAATCATTAGTTAAAAGTGGACTCAATGAAAAAAAACCCTTCTAAGCACTACTAAAAAACCCTCATGATCCTTTAGCCAGTCTTCTATCCATGTAAAAACAGAAATAATAAGACCAGTAAACCTTAGTTTAAAAGACGTCTCCAGTGTCCCAGTTCCTACTTACTTCATCATAAAAAACAATTCAATTTGTTTAACCTGATCTGTCCTTCATAAAGCCATGCTGATTACTGCTCAGAACAAGCTTTTAAAAGTGATCCCATAACATACCCACAACAGATGTTACATTTATAGGCATATAGGTACCAGTGTGAAATTTCAAATATTGAAATCAGTTTTCATCCAATCCACCAGCACCATAAGAAATAAAAGGGAGACTATTACCATTAGGCCCTGGTCCTTAAATTTTAGAGCAAGAAGGAAGTCAAATTATTTCAGATTGCTCTAGAAGAATTATAATGGAGCTCCACACTAAATTAAATTTACCTCAGGTAGTTAATGGGAATAATAGATATCATCCCACAAAATAATCAAATATTTATGTTAACATAAGAAAGAAGATATTTTCTAAATGGATGGACACTGCAATCTCTGAATAGAATCAAATTAAAAGAAGGCTATATGCTTCATATGCTTCATTTCTTGTGGAACTGGACCTTTATAGTAAAAAGGTATTTGCTTCCCTGGTTCTACAAATAAAATTAAATATTATATATATATATATATATATATATATATATATATATATATATATATATATATATATATAAATAAAAACAAAGTAAGTCTCTCGCACACCTTCGGATAGTCAAGTACCAGGTGCCGTGTCAATTATTCAGATATCAATTGGTAGTTAGCAGCGCACACTGGAATTTTTAAAAAAGTTTAATTTTTTTTATCAAATATTAAAATGTTTTACATGTATCGACGTTTCGGTCTGGGTCTTGGACCATTCTCAAGATGTATGTATATATTATATATATATAAAATAAATATAAATATCTGTTGTAAAGAGAAAACTTGCACTCTGTAATTTTTCTTTTAAACCATTCTGAGGGAAATATAATGAAAAACACGTGACTTCTTTGCAAGGCTGAGACCTCACTGAAATTCCAAAGCTGAAGTGTTAGATTACCAGCATAGCAATTCCCAGCATACTGTACCATAGTATTCACTGTACACCAGGCTCTAAATCAAGATCTTAGTGTGTGCAAAGGTCAGGCAGACAAAGAACACAGCAGATGCTTCTCAGTGTTTAGCTAGAAAACAGCTTTAGTCCAGTTCCTTTCTATTCAGTAGACTTAGCACAGCTGTATATTACCACGGGTAACTTTAACATTAGGGGCTTTGTAAAAGAAACCTGAAAATTAACATATGGGTGCCCGATTCCTGACAGATGCACTCTTTGTAATCTTTTACTATACATGTAAAGCATTTATGGAAGGATGCTGCTTACTGGGCTTTGTGACTCGCCCCATCATCAGGAATCAATGAGAACCACGATACAAAGTAACACAGTATACCCCCCCCGGGCCCCAATTATATTGCTTTAGGTCACTTTGCTGCTGGAGGATCTGTCAATACAGTAAGTAGAATGGGGTACAAATAAACACGCACATGCGCAGCCATAACCATGATCAACTCCCGTGATACCCATCTTACTGAAACATTGCCCACAATCCACCCACTCCCAAAAAGCCCTTTCACTACCGCCAATTCACACCTTTGCACTTGGGCTCTCCTCTGCTACAGGGCCCCTGACTGTGACCTCTATATTGCCAAGTGAAATGGGTAGATATGTACACAAGTTGGCTTGGGGGCTTATTAGCTCATCTAGCCACCACCTTATTCATAAGGGGCACCCTTCACACTACCCAAACAGGAAATCCTATAATGACAATGATCACCATTTAGCTTTCTCTGCTTTTTTTACAGTCTGTATTGGTTTTAAAAAATGCAGGCCCTGTAATATTCTTTTTTACACCTTCCCCCCATGCTGCCCCTTTCAGGTGACTTACTGAACAATAGGGTTGCCACCTTTCTTCCAGTTAAACTCCAGACTGGAATCGGGACTGTGACGTTGCGTGGGTGGGACTGTGACGTTGCGGGGATGAGACTGTTACATTGTGGAGTGGGTAGGTCGTCAGAGGGTGGGTGTATGACGTGGCGATTGACCGATCGCCAAGTCAATCACAGGGAATCCTGCCCGGTTTTCCTAATTAGGAAAACCAGGCAGGCAGTTTTGACCTGGGCAGCCCTTCAAAAAATCAGGCTGTCCGGGTCAAAACTGGACAGTTTTCAACCCTACTGAGCAATCAAACTTCATGCCATACTGATTGGTAGTTCAAGGATCTGATAACCAGGGGATATAGATGACATCTGTAGTACAGATCAGCACCCAGTGGTGTAAATACCAGAGATGAACCAAGGCCTGTTTCCCTGTTGGGACTGTCAGAGACATAGGATATTTAATATTTTTGCATCCTAACTCTAAGTGCTGCTGATTTGATTTATCTGTGGGTAATGTAATAAAAATCCCAAGGTTTAATAATCACAGCGCAGAGTTTGCTGACAAATAAATGCAAAACAGGCTAATTTTAAGGCCCTTGCACATGGGTGTGCACAGGAATGCACAATGTAATGAAGTTCAGTCTTCTTTTGTCCCCTGTATACCAATGCTGGTGAGTTGCTGCATGCTGCATCTTGCATTTCAAGGTTCAATGTAGTGTGCTGTTGGAACAAATACAATACAAAATATTAGAAAAAAATGTGCTATGTGCTATGTGCTGTGTTATTACTGTGAGGCTGAACACATAAAAAGTAGCTGTGAATTCATTAATAAACGTTCTTAAAGTGGTATTCAGATGTTTTTATAATTGTGTCAGTATCACTAGGAAGGAAAAACTGAAGTATTTATATCAGTATATATACTGAGACCTAGGAGTAGTCTTTTAGATCTGGCCTAAAGGTGGCCATACACGGGCAGATAAAGCTGCCGATATCGGTTGTTTGGACCGATTTGACAGCTTATCTGCCCGTGTATGGGGGCTTCCGACGGGTCTTCCCGATCGATATCTGGCCACGATATCGATCGGGAAGGTTGGATTTTTAACCGACCCGTCGGAGCCCCTTGGCGCATCGTAATTCGATCGTTCGGCCATAAGGCCGAACGTTCGAATTACCCCTGATATAGCCATGCTGTTTAGTGGCATATCAGGGAAAGATCCGCTCTTTTGGCGATGTCGCCAAACGAGTGGATCTTTGAGTCTATGGCCACCTTTAGCCTTCATTTTTCCCTAAATGGATACTGAGATCACTTAATAGTAATTAACAACCAGATAGCAGTTAAAGTCTGACTTATTATACTCATCATACAAGTTCCTTTTTACGGTGAGCTACCCTGTTAAGGGCATGTAATGGTAATGTATAAAGCTTTAGGCTTGAGCCTAAATTCATTATAAATTAATTTTAAATAATTTGTTTATGGCAGTATGAAATCAGACTTTGCAAACATTGTATGTGCAGATATATTTTAACAAATGATACTGTATTATTCAGGGACTTGCTGGGCCCTCTACATTTGTGAGTCCCCCTGCAACAGCAGAGTCTGCTTCCTCTGGGTTATGCCCCTGGCCAGACACACAGCGCTTGGTTTCACAACTCACCTCATGGCAGTGAGTCCTGTCTATGTATCATTCAAAAATATATGGTGCTGCTTTTTTTGAGTGATATGTCACTAGGCAAAACCCAGCACCATTTAATTCCCATTAAATGTGTCATTGTATTAAAAAACATCTATGCAAAATAGTATCTGTTTATACAGACAGAATGAACAGTGGATATGTGTTCAATTAGTCAGGAACGACCAAGCTCCGTGGTGAATTAAATTGAAGAGCAGTAAAAACATGAATGTACTGTATACACCAGTCCTAGAAATGTCACACAGAATCAAGAGGAAAGAAATTACTGCATGGGTCAAATTCTAGAATTTTCCCTAAAATTACACATCAGGAATCTATTTAGTGAATTCCCTCTGTGGCTGTCTGCACGTGGTTAAGGCATGCAAAAGTAGGAAATGACTTTCCAATGCCATTTACAGCTATGAACTTAAATATTTTAACAGGGAACACTGTGAACTTTCACCCAAAAACCAGTGAGGATAGAATTATATTATATAAATGGCAAAACGGTTCATAAGGACTGTTTATTTAACATTTTATAGAACAAATAATTAAGTAGAAAGAATTCTCAGAATATTTGGAAGAAGAAAATGTGTTACAAGTTTTCCTTTAAAATACATTTTAGTTTGTTATTAAGGGACCAAAGGGATTATTCCGTTGGTCTTAATTGTTTATTTTGTATGCATTTTTGTTTAATTATTAGGGTTCCTATTTGGCCTATTTCCTGTCTGCAACTGAAAATGCAGTACTGCTGTCCACATCATTAATTTTTAGACAAAGTACACCTTAAATAATTTGTTCATACCGGTATGAAACTATAATTTGCAAATATGTCTGGTTCTATATTAATATGTGATAAATTTAAAAACTGACAACCTATGAGTCAGATATAGTCATAGAGCATAGAAACTTATACATCTACTACCCTAGTTGTTAACTACAAGCTAAAATCATAAATACCTGTTTTAACTCATTTTATATTGTTGCATAGACATGCAAACTAGCATAGCATCAAATGCATGTCACAACATTACACCATCAAGGATGAGATACCATTGAACTCTGCTTTGTGTGACAGACAGATTGATCCAACTAAAGTCTGTTACAAAGTGAATTTCTTATAGTGGACATAAACCTAATAATACATTTTCCTAATATACATAATATTCAAAGGTTTCAAAGTTGTTTGTAAATAACTGCTATCGTAAGCAATGTCGTTTTCTATTCTCTGCCTGGGTGGTTCAGTCTCTTAAAATAGTGTAGCAAAAACCAGGTGATTAAAATACAAGAAGCATGCATGGCTGATTTCTGCTACATTGTTTTAAGAGACTAAACCAGCAGTGCAGAAAGGGACAGAGAGACACTGCTTTCAGTTGAAATGACATTTAAAAATAACTTTCAAACCAATGAAAACTTTAATGAACATATGTACTGTATATAACAAAGTTGTTTAGAATTCGATTTGCTTTCATTAGTGACATTTTTTATTTTGCATCTTTACATTTCATTAATGTCACTGCAAAAAAATATAATAATGTCTCTCTTGTCCTCTAATAAGTAATCTTTATAGTAGGATATAGAGACCCTATATCCTTAGGGTTGTCATCACTTTCCTGGGCACAACAAAAGTTCTTTGTCTGGAATATGATCAGCATGCGGAAGAGCAGCACACCACAAGGATTTGCTATGAACTTTCGCACAGTAACCTGTAGGTCAAGTCTGCATCCAGAAAAATGCTGGGTGATGGAAATGCCTGGTTACTCCCCCACATTTCTAAAAAAACTGTCCCATTGTGGGAATGGAGAAAAAACTCATAAATGTAGGACAGCAGAAGGAATTAATGGGGCAAAGGTAAAAAAGATTTTATTTACTGTGTTCCAATGGGTTTATACATGAATAACCATTGTGCCAAAAAGAAAGATAATATAAGGAAGCATTGCAGGGAGATACACTAATGATAGAAAAGAGTACAGAGAACACACTATGATAATAAAGTATTGGATAGACAATAGAAAGTTGACAAATGGTGACACTGGTTCATGTTATAATACTTAAGATTCTTAAACTATTTTCACAAGTGTTACATTCCCATCACATAGGATTTTGTTGAGCTGATTTTCTCTTTGGGATACAACAGAAAGTGCAACTTAAAGGGTATGATTTTGAGTAATGAAATTTTTGTTATCTTAGATATTTTTGGAATTATTGCTGAATCTATAACATTATTATGAGCCAGTGGTGTAACTACTAAACTACTATACAGCAGACCTTGCTGCCAAGGGGGAGGGGGGACTCAGGAAACAAAGGAATATGGACTGTGGAGTCTGCTGTATAGTAAGCCCCATCCCCTTCTGGATACCCACCACAAAGTGTGAGAGAGTGAATGGGTGGGCGCTGTTATGAGTATTGTGCCCCGGATGTTTATGACATTTATTCAGCTAAAATTCTAAATGGTGCCACAGACTGAGATCAGGGCATTGACAAGGCCATATCATGGCATTCGGCTTTTTGTTTGCATTCTGCACCTTGCAGCAGATTGTTAGTCTGGCACAAGTCTATAGGAAGTTGTGCCAAGTGTGTGGCCTCTGCATTATATAGTATAATTTTTTAATGAAAGTAATGATTTCTGTGTGGCTGAAAGGGGGATTCTTTAATATGTCACTTATATAAACTATCTGTTGGCAAGCCAGGGGCACCTTCATTCTGAAGGTATATAATTCCTTATATTGAAAGATTGACATTTGGTTTTGAGCCTGCTCCTTTATGCAAGGAATGTGCTATGAAACTGCAGAGATCACCAATATTTAAGTTAGTTTTAGTTATTTATATATAGCTATATTCAAAAAAAGACAGAAGCAAGCATTTGAATATAGCTGACAGCATGGTTTCCACAATGTAAAATATTGATATTGGGAAAGCCAATAGGTGTATCATGAGTTTTTTTTCTAAAGAGCCTATTCCCGTACCAACTTCATATCTATGAAGGAGAAAATGTCAGTGTTAAATAGAATCACTAGTACTTTCCCCTGTATAGGATTGTTACAGTTAGACTAGTACCACACAGGATCTGAAATGGGCCTGCTGAAATACGCAGGCTGAAATGCAGCCCCTCTGTGGTAGGAAATATTGTGTCAGCTCCAGCGCAAGCACACTCGGCTGATTTCGTTCCCAAAAATGCATGTTTCACACTAGTACACAGGTGCAACACAATTACACGCCTATCAGTTACATATTAACTGCATTTATGTGAAATTTCCTTAATGATGACAAAGCTAGAACTACATAAGGTAACAGACACATAAAGAACTATCATAGTGGAAAGTGAAGCATTCCACTATGCAAAATATAGCAAAGATTATAGCAAAATATAATTGAATGGGTAGGTGTCAAAGGTATGAGAACCCCTAGTTTGCAAAATTCCACCATTTCCCTACTTTAGGAATAATATTCATCATTTACTAAAGATATTTGCTCCCTTTAGGGGCGCTCTGCCCTCAACATGCAAAATCGATGTTTTGAGGAGAACTGGTTAATTAAGGTGAATAGTTTTAAAAAGGTGTCTAAGGCAAATTTTTACAGGGTGATGGCAAAATCATGAACCAAAAACAAACTTTTTTCATAGACAAAACCTATTTAAAATAACTAGGTAAAAAGGTATAGTTAGTTCTCAGAGTTGATTAATTTATTGGCAAAGTCAATAAACATAGTAAGAAGTGATATAATTAGGTAAGAAACACTCTCTCTCTATTTATATATATGACATATAACTATAAAAATATAATTAAGATTAAATATAATATATATATATATAAATATATATATATATAAATAATCATTGTATATATATATATATATATATATAGTGCAGCAGATAGGAGCGCACACCTTAAGCCAATGTTTATAACCTGGGTGCTAGTCCAAATAGAAATATAAAAGACAGCAACAAATAGCAGCACTCCAAGGAATTTTATAGCCAGACGAGATTGGTCAAAGCAAGCAGGTTTATTATTCCAACGTTTCAGTTCCTCATCAGATGAAAGTTCCATGAGGAACTGAAACGTTGGAATAATAAACCTGCTTGCTTTGACCAATCTCGTCTGGCTATAAAATTCCTTGGAGTGCGGCTATTTGTTGCTGTCTTTTATATATATATATATATATATATATATATATATATATATATATATATATATATATATATATATATATATATAAATAATATTGTGTGTGTGTGTATATATATATATATATATATATATATATATATATATATACACACACACACACACACACACACACAGAGGGAGTGGAGTGCAGGAGGGTATACGTTAACTGCTCATAGGGGAAGAAATAAAGTACAGTTTCAGTTCCATACAGTAAACTTTCTGACACAAGACAAATGCTTTGCCAATGTGCTAGTCTGAAAATATATAATTTGCTACAATACACATATTTTTTTCCTACTAAAAAGTGTTGCGCACTAAAATAAATGTGGAGTGGGAACCAGTTAAATCTAGCTACACCACTGGACTCAGGCACGAGTGCACTGTGATGGAAACAAGCATGCAGGGGTCTCTGCTCCAGACTGGTGCTCAAAGGAGGAGCATGGAACAACTCATGTCACGTGACAGACTTGATGCATATTTTATGAGGCGCTGATGAACCCAATGACACTGCTAATGTCACATGTAATGCTCTTTTCTTTTGGTGAACACCCCCTTTTGTTGCTTTTCAATTATAGCACAGAAAATGTGACATTAATCAGGGCTCCATATCACAGGACCTCTTTGTACTTGTGTCTTTTACCACATACTTAGCATGCTCTCCCACATGCTATCTTTCCCCTCAGGGACACCAACTTTGTAACTAGACACTGACATTTTGCAGGCACTCATAAATTCACAAAGTTACATGTTGGGAGGACAATTCTGAAATGAATAATCAAATGGTAGCAAGAGTAGGTGAAGGTGGCCACAGACGCAAAGATCCTATCATACGAATCGAGGATTCGTCCAATTTTCGGACCCTGTGTGGAGAGCCCCGACATTTTTCGTCCAGCGGAGATCGGTCGTTTGGTCGATCGGACAGGTTTGATTTTGTCCCGACCGTCCCGCCAGAGCCCATTGCGCTCTGATCGTAATCTGATCGTTCAGCCATAGGGCGAACGTTCAGATTACCCCCGATATAGCCATGCCCGTTAGTGGCATATCGGAGAAAGATCGTCTCATTTGGCGATGTCGCCAACGAGCGGATCTTTGTGTCTATGGCCACCTTAAATAAATGCATTACTTCATGCTGGAGTTCTTTAGGAAGTTAATGCAAATATTATAATATGAATACTAAATTAGCATTGAGAATAATAATGATATAAAAACTGTACTTTTATTATATATACAGAAGAACCCCCATATTGTGTTTTTCTAGGGGCCAGACAAAAGTGATTTAAAATCAGGGAAATACTTTATGTATTATATTTTGGTAGGACCACAATAAAAAGGGCATAAAATGCTGGAAAACTTAAAATCAGGTAAAATTGAAGTTTCAATGTATATAATAACTTAATTCAATGTAATAGGCTAAGTACTATCTGTTACCTAACATTTGCCTGGGATGTTTAATCCCCAAGCAGCTAAAGGCATGTTTTTGTGGTAAACCAAAGAGCAGGAATCTCTGAGGAGCTGACTGAAGGCAGTGAAACACTGGCTACTTCCCCAGTCACACTCTCATTGAGAGAAGAATATCTTAACGTTGGGAGGGCAGAGAGGCGGGGTTGGGAACATACAGTATATAAGGAAAGGTTCGTGAACAGAAAGCAGAAGCCTGAACTTGTGAAAGGCAGACAGGTTGAAGGGGACAGAGTGAAAAACATTAGACAAAGATGAAGCTGTTACTTGCAAGTATAACTTTGAGTCTGCTAGTTCTGAGAGGGGAAAGCTGGGGATTCTCTTCAGAGAAAAAGGTGCAGTATGCCTCCTGGGATGAAGTGAATGTACTAGCTCATGGGTTACTGCAGCTAGGTCATGGGCTCAAAGAACATGTGGACAAGACCAAGGGGCAGCTGAAGGAGATTACTGGCAAGCTAGTGCAACATAATGTGTCTCTGGTGGAGTTGAGCAGGCAAGCCAGGGAGGTGCGAGAGAGTGGGGAGGCTCTGAAGGGCAGGTTGCAGGAGCTGGAGGATAGGGACAAGCAGCTCTATGATGTGTCCCAGGGGCTGAAAGGAAAGGTGCAGGAGATCAGTAAAGACAGACAGCTGATGGACCACAGGCTGCAGAATGTGGAGGCCAAGATCCAGATGCTGGAGCCAAGCAAGAGGCAGAATCGCAGTGAAAAGGAGGACCTTCTGAGTATCCAGGTGAGCGGTCAATGTGGGGACAGTAAAAGGGCAGGAGATGGAAGGCATCCTATAGCTGCACTGGTACAGTAATTTTACAACCAGTCAGTGCTTGGCTATGATTTTTCACTTTTGTACTTGAGTGTGTAAATGAACACCTATGGCTTTAGAAAAAAGGGGCATGCAAATGTAAACCCTCAAGCTGGTTTTAAAATACAGCCCCAAATATCTTTGCATATATATTTTTACTTTATAGCCTGACACTAAAGAAATAAGTAAGGGCACAAATTATTTTAAGTATGAAATGCAACAAATGCAAAAGAAATTAAATGGGGAGCACATGGTGGTCGCCTAGCAATGCAGTTAAGACAGGATAATAGCAGTTAGCATTAAGCTGGTGTATGTTACAGTAACCCACTGTGTGTAGCACTACATGTTTGCTTGCACATTATTGATCTGATGAAGCAATGCATTGATACACCTCTGGTGATCCATGAGTTTTTCTATTTATTATTGTAACCAATCCTTATAAATCCTACTAATCCACATAACTCCTTATCCACCTACTATGTCTCCATTTATCCATATAATCCAGTTGAGCCACTTACTGGCATATTATATTTAAACAAAACTCCCACATTCATCCTTCCTTGGTCTGTGTTCAGCCGCTGTTTGCTGGTACAGCTCTCTTTCTACTGAAACATGAACTGTCATTTAAATTGCATATACTATAAGTGGCATATATTGAGCAGCTGTCTTTATATTCTGATCCTGAGACAAGTTCAAAGAGACATGTTTCCTGGAACATGAAGAGCAACCACTCCAAAGGGCAGGCACTTGTTTACAGCTCGGGCCTCCACTTAATGGCAGTCTATTTTTTTATCCTGCTTACAAAAAGTAATCTGGTGAATCTTGAATAAATGTCTATTTACATGTTTGCCGAACATTATTTTCCATAATCACCAGGCTTTACCTCTAGCTTTATATGCATGGACTGTAAATATGTTAGTAAAGTTGTGTGTGTGTGCTGCCACATATGCAGTATATAAAACAGTAAATTGTTTTTAATGCATAGATATGTGATATGTCATATCATGCAACTATAATAAAATATATCCTTATACATGGTGCTTAGTGATTGTATATAGGGCATAGGACAAAGAACAGGGCTTACTTATCATCTATAAAAATTCCAAGTGATAATGAGACATTATAATAAGCAGGTGTCCAAAAGTTCTAATCCAGTATGTATAGTGTGCATGGGCAGTAAAAATAGCAAAGTTTAGGTAATTTATCTATAATAGGGTATCCTTGCTATTCCGGTTCCTAAATCTGTGAGAACAATCAGCATCCCCCATTCTGCACGTACTGGTTGTGCAGTGGGTGGTGATGTAGAACTCTCTTGTTTCACTGAACAAGGGGGGAGGAAGGGACTTGTGTTGTGTGAACGTGTTGTAGTTAGAATAACACACACACATATACACATATATACATACACACACTCAGTAAACCATGTATACCTTACTTATCTCTTGTACAGAACATTGTGATTAATTATTTTATGACACTGCTTCACTTCTAACTTCCCTCAAAAGAGTGTTTTGTATTGTTAAAAAGTTGCCATCATTTTTGGACTTTGGATATTAGAATGGGATTGGTCAGAGAGGGAATGAAGGCCACAAATAAGGTCCATGCCCATGATTATAAAGAAGATAATTTAATGACCAATATAAGATCGTGTGCACTTATTTAATGATTACATTCTCTGTTCTATTGCAGACTTTAATGGAGATTCAGAGCAAGAGGATTGATGAACTTTTAGAGAAAATGAAACTGCAGCAATACAAACTCGATAAACAAAATCTGCAGATTAAAAGCTTGCAAAATACAGTAAGTCTATCTTTTTATCAGCATGTCATTTATTCTTATTCGATAAAAAAAAAATGCAGGCAGAGAAGAATATATATGAAATGAGGGGAAATAATCTAATAGCCAGCTGTAGAGCTATTATGAGCAGATATACAGAATGGATACAACTTCATTATTTATGTACATGTAGCTAACACAAAGCATTTATTACAGATTCAGAATAGCAGACTTGAAGCCCAGACATGGAGGATGAATTTCAAAAAAACTGTTGAAGATGAAGCTCAGAGTAACAGTAGCATGGAAGATGAAAAACATGGTAAGTAATGTTAAAGCAGGGCAATTCAAATAACTAATTTTATTCCTAGTCTAGTTCTTAATATTGAACACTAACTTACAAGCAGGTTAGTGCAACTTATCTTCTTGACAAGAAAATGGTGCACTGTATCTTCCTTTGTGTATGGGTTTAAATACACTTACCTGCATGCCAGCTTTGTATCCAATGTTAAGGACTCAGAGTTTATACCTTGCAACTAAACAAAAAAAGCAAACACAGAAAACACTTGAGTAGCTAGACTGATCCTCTTCCAATAAAACACTTTTTGCCTTCATAGACTGTAATAGCAGTCAAAACATTCCTAGCTACATCATGTGCTCTTAGTTTCCTATTTAATCCTGGTGCAGGCTAGACATGCTTATATAAAATTTGAACTGTGGTTCATACACTACTCTACACACTTGTTCTTGCTTCCTTCCTGTTCTGGGTTAAATCCATTCACACATTTAATTGAGGGCAGAGCCAGCATATTTAAGAATGTTATAGGCTTACATGACTTTTTCTGCCAAGTATTTCTGTAGGCCATATAAAAGTGATTCTCAGTCTGCTAGTATACTGTTTTGTGGTGGCTTTGTCTCCTACTGTAGCATATTGAGGAAACATAAAATAGCAGAACTTGTAACTATTTAGACTGCAAAAATGTACATCCACACGTATGTCCAGTGTGATATAGTAACATAGAAGAATGCTAGGTTATGAAACAGCATCTAAACATTTCAGATCTCTATACTAACATTCTCAAGAAAACTTATATAGCATTTCACTGACAATGTATTATTAAAAATGAGTCTCTTTTGTAAAATATAAGTTTTACAAGTTACTTTGGCATTCAGTGACATCTATAAAAGCACTTTATATGGTCACTAAACTCTAAGATGATTTATAATATTTACATTTTATGAAAAAGGGGTATATTATTATCAATATATGTTCTTTAGTAGATAGTAGTATATATGTTCTTAGCTAGTAACACTTTCTGTTACCTAGCTCAGTAGAGATCAGGTGCCACATTGCAGTAGTGAATGGTAAAGTGGTACTGTTAATAGCCCCTTTGGTGCCAGCCTTATGTGTTAATGGAATGACCCTGTACAAGTTGTCTTTTACACCTGCTTCCTGAGAACAGCCCTCTTCAATGTCATTTTAGTACAGTATGGAGCCTGTACAAAGCCCCTGTTGTTTGCATAGAAAACAGATGGGGATAAGGAGTCTTGGCTCAGAGCCGAGTGTGTGAAAGTTGAGGCCCTATTCCATGTACGAGAGGGTTTAGCCACCTCCAGAAGATGAAGTCTTTCTGCCCTTAGCAGAAAACACTTGGACAGCTTCCAACTGTGTGAAAGTTCAGTCCTTGTAGGAGGAATAATAGGGTTGAATGAAGTGAAAGGGGTGACTTAACTACCACAGTGCTGCTTATACTTATTTCATCAGCCTACTTCCTACAATGCCAGATATACTCAGCCAGCAGCTAACAACCTGTATTACATATCTTCCAGACTGGGGCAATGAACAACAGTGGGCCTAGGGGTGCCTGTTATGTAAATCCGGCCCTGATAATACAATAGACATTTTTCCATGAAGTAGGGGAAAGTTCACATAACTGTGTGTGGAGGGGATTAATGTTCCGTATTACAGAAAAGAATGAGCAGCCTTTCAAATATTCCCCGTGTAACCTTTCCCCTACTTCTCACATTGCACAGCTGATGTAATTCTTTAGAATGCGTCACTCTGTTATATGAGGAATCATTTCAAGGTGGTAGAGCAAGAAGAAAAAACTATAGCCTGAAGGATTTTAATCTCTTGATACATAATTAAGATATATGTTTCTCATATCCCTAATTACAGTTGTACAGCTTTTCAAATAATAGATTTTCGAGTGCGTCACTGAAATGTGTTTTGTATAACAAATCCACATTTACGATTAGCTAGAGAGAAACAGACTGAGCTGATAATCATTCTGTGAATGCTAACCAGTACATTTTTATGTTTTTATATACATAAACCCTATGCTCATATACAGTTCTTAGCTTCAGTACTGACAGTTACAGATGGAAATTTTAAAAGAAAAAAAATATTAAGTAAAGAATTGTTGCTTATCTATTTACTCTGTGAAACTTTACAAAAAGCAAACACTTTCCAGGACAATAAAATTAGAGCTTCACAAATGAACACACATCAGAAAACATGAATGGAAAGCACTACATTAATAGATAAAACTATGATGATATTTACAAATGCAGAGAAAGGATGATCTTTACACCCAATAATGTATTTAAGCAAACAGAAATGGCTGTTAAAGGAAATTTAATAAAGGGTAAAGTTGTTTCAATTGCCTGCAGGGTAGTTACTGAAGTGTACATTATCACAAATAGCTGAAATTGTAAACATGTAAGAGGCCAAGCCTGACATTCCTCAGATAGATCAGGGAGGAGGGAGACTTTAGAATTGGGTGAAAGTTCATATTTACTACTCTCATTATAAAGAATTGATTGCACTTCAAGTATTCTGTATTCTACTAAGCAGCGATATTTATCAAATAAGTAAGAGTTAGTTACTTAGTAAGAGTATAGTTATTTATAAGTGCACTTTTGATTTTGTAACATTGCCCCCACTATTTTTTCCTTGACCAGTTCCACCATGGACTAAAACCCTATAACCTTATCTCTTTGGTTATCAGCAGAAGGTAGCATTCCTCAACTTGCATCACAAACTTTAATTTCTGCTGTACACAAGCTACAAATGCACTTTAGTCTTTGCTTTTAAAATTGTGTCTTGTTGGCATGTAGGAGAGGTTGAGGGCAAAGTCCACAGGTAAACTGTTTTTTTGTAACTTATTAAATAGCACAGGGTCGGAACAATGTCATGAACTATCAACCATAACAGAACTATGCAGGTAGTAAATAATGTCTCAAAGGGTCCAGTCATTATTTACTTGGAAATGTACAGTACATTACTGGTGTAAAGCATTTTCAGCTAATATGGCTTGAAATTATTAATATACTTTAGTGTCCGTAGACATATTGCCTTGCAGACCTTTTCTTGTACATTTATAGTGGATATGTATTTAAAATATGTCTAGACAGCTTTTTTACAATATCTTTTATTTTGCTTTTCAGTGTTCCCTTCTGACTGTCACCAAATCTTCTTAGAAGGAAAAAAGTCAAGTGGTATCTTCTCAATACAGCCATCTGGGGCACAATCTTTTGAAGTGTACTGTGAAATGACAACAGGTGAGTGAATCCGTGCCTAGCTTGCACCCACATCTAATAGAAATTAGAATAATACACTTTTGGGATATTTTAATAAGTGGCACAATATACATTTTCATGAAAGCATTATATAAAATATTTGGTGTTGGAGGAAAAATGTTGTAGTAGCTACATAGTTAATTTGGGTTAAAAAAAAAGACAAAAGTCTACCAAGTTCAACCCCTCCAAATGAACCTCAGTGCACATATACATACACAAACGTAGACAGACACATCTACACACTCACATATATAAACTGTATATACCGATACCTATACTAAACTAACTGTAGATTCTAAGATCACTATAGCTTTGGATATTATTCTCAAACTCTAATGACGCTTAGTTCCTCAAAATACAATTACCAAGACATATCAGTAACCAAGGACAGAACAATTCGTTTTTTTCAGTAACAGAGATGACTAATGTACGGTACTATTTTTCTCTTCTTACAACAGATGCAGGTTGGACAGTTATACAGAGACGTACTGATGGCTCTGTTGATTTTGATCAGTTCTGGGAAGCCTACACAGATGGTTTTGGAAACCTTAATGGTAAGTAATAATTAGCTTATAAAATTCTTTTTGGTACAATGGTTTGCAAAGACTACATAATGAAAACACAAATGTAGTTATGTTTTTTTACAAAAGAGGGTTTGACTTGAGTTTTTTTTAACTTTAATTTCAACTTTGTGATTGTTTAATAAGTAAGAGACAGTTTGCTGTAGTACAGTAACACCTAGCAACCTTTTTGCAGGTGACCTTTTATATTACATAACCTCATTAATTCATTAGGCTGTTAAAGGCATATGTTGCCATAAAATTATTATTTGCTTAAACAGTTTCAGTGGGGTAGAATAATTCCATGCCACTTTAGCCTTTAAGTGTGTGCTTGATAGCTAAGGCATAAGGAGTGAATTATCTATGTGCTTATTTCATTTAAAGTCATATAGATTAACTTAATTAACTATATTTCTTGTGCTTGCAGGTGAGTTCTGGCTGGGACTAGAAAAGATGCACCAGATTACGCAGCAGGGAGAGTATATCCTACACATTGACCTACAGGACTGGGAAAATAATGTCCAGCACATGGAAGCAAAGTTTAAACTGGCTGGTTCTAATGAAGCTTATGCTCTTCAGCTTCTTGGCCCAGTGACTGGGGAAGTAGAGAATGCTCTAGGTGACTTTCAACAAGTATCATTCTCTACTCGTGACAGAGATCACGACAAGAAACCTGATTTCAACTGCGCCAAACACCTTTCAGGTCAGAAAAGTTTTTAAAAATACAGTTTCATAAATACCAATCAGAAATGTATAATCTTTTAATGAGTAGCAAACTAGGGTTTAACAGTCTACAGTAAAATATCCTCTCACTGCCTACTATTTTATTAATCCCAGTTTAACCTCAGCTCTGAGCTGCTTTCAGGAACATTTTAATGAGACTTAAAATAAGCTGATTGTCTACAGTGCATGAGATAAAACCTGTTCAAAGCAATTGGTGTTATAATTTGTCAGTGCACAAAGTCTTTACAAGTGCTAAAACAGCATTAGTCCCGACCCTCTCTGTAGGCTGTGTAAATGATCTTGTAATGTATATTTTGTGAAAGGTTTTATCTTGAGTATGGTTAAATGTATTATATACAATATTACAATTTATTAGAACATGCAACTAACCATGATTTTAATCTGTTTACAGGAGGATGGTGGTTTAGCTCATGTGGCCATTCTAACCTTAATGGGAAGTATTTCCTCTCAGTACCCCGAGCAAGGCATGAGAGAAAGCAGGGGATATTCTGGAAGACCTGGAAGGGCCGATACTATCCCCTAAAATCTACCTCGATCAAAAT
Source organism: Xenopus laevis (assembly GCF_017654675.1). Lineage (NCBI taxonomy): Eukaryota > Metazoa > Chordata > Amphibia > Anura > Pipidae > Xenopus > Xenopus laevis. Next base: position 92,045,123 of record NC_054372.1, read on the forward strand.
CCGTCCTGTGGATGTAGATCTTACTGGGTGAATGCTGATCGCCTGAAAGCAACAAATCTTGAAACAAAAACTGTCTAAAACTTTTGAACATCACCAATAGGGACAGTTGCCCACAGTTATCAATTTGCGTTGAATACTATGAGCTGGCCAGCTGTATACTTGTTGAAAGCGTTGAACAGCTAGTTATCAGTAACATTAGACTAGTAAACAGTAGACAGATTAACGTTACTGACGGGCAGCACTTACATTTTTTATTGTGCCCAGAGTACAATCACGTTTTTCTTTTTCAAATTTTAGCTTTCTGTTTACAGTTTCTTTAACTATTGTATGCCAAAATATATTGCTACAAGTGCTCAACAGAGCTTTATGTTTTTGTGGGATCAAAAAATACCCAACTTTGGCCTGAGAGATACTTTTTAAAATCACATAGTGATTAGACTGATACAGAATATTGCACTAATTGTATTGTTTTTTACACATTGAAGGTGATACTACAAATAGAAAAGGGGAGAGTTCCAGATAATATTAAAAAAAAACTGCAATACATTGCAGATATGTAGGGACAGTGCTCATTCCATTCTCTTCAAACTGCAGACAGGTACTATAGGTCAGGCCACTATAGGTCAATAAGTTGCCCATCATCTGTTAGTTTGCTAAACACTGATGTGTTTTTCTTTGCTTGTTAAAGCTGCACATTTGGGAGATTTATGTTAAAGAAATCTTTGCTAAATCAGTTTCACTTAGTTCAGTGTGTACAAAATGAAGTCCTTGCAGGTTTTTGCAAAGATGCTACACTTAACATTTTACAGCCTGAAAAAGGTTCATATACTCCAGTCACATTGACTGATTTACAACGGTGACCAAAAAACGTTGAACAATGTACATATTTTGTGTTTTTTTAATGCAATCTGTAATTAAATGTGTCTGTATATATAAATATTTGTAATTTATAAAAAAAAGTATTCAAAGTTTCAATTTAACATTTTTTTATTGGTTCATTTTTCTCTGGTTATTAAATAAACATTAAAAAGCCTGGCTTTTTGAATAACATTTTCTGTTACTATGGAGTGATCGATAATAGAAGAGAACAGGTGTAGGGGTGTCAAATTAATATTTATTTTAATAAAATTAAATGTAAAGAAGAAAGCTATTTTAAATGGACAGTGTTTCTATGGGGGCTTACCTACACATTATCTTATAAACTTCATTAATATGAGTGGAAGCAGATATAATTGTTTAGATTAGTTTTTAGGGAAAAACTTTGGAATGGTTTCCAAATAGCAGTCCAAGTAAAAACTTCTGACCAAGTAATCTGCCCAGATATGTTTCATAAGAATCAATATTCACACAAACATTTACTATTTTCTATATAAGTAATTGATGTATGTGTATTTATGTAGGTATTCCTTTAGCACCACAAGTGTGCCCAGTGCTTTACAAGGCATAAACATATATGGTTATTGTAAAATTTAGAAAGGGGAACTAAATAAATCTATGCTATACCCCCAAACAATGTAGGTTTTCGATAAAAAGATATTGTATAAAACAGCTCATATTTAAAATCCTGCTTCATATAGATAAACCATTTTCATTATAATATACTTTTTTAGTAGTATGTGCCATTGGGTAATCATAAATAGAAAATTGCCATTTTAAAAAATAAGGGCCGCCCCCAGGGATCTAAGGATTCACTGTGCACACAAACAAACCATACATGTTAGGTCACATGAGCCAATTAACAGACAGAGTTGTGTCTTTTGCTTCCACTCTTCTTCCTGTTACTGTTAGGGGCACATTTACTTAGGGTCGAATAACGAGGGTTAATTAACCCTCGATATTTGACCGTCTAAGTAAAATCCTTTGACTTTGAATATCGAAGGATTTACCGCAATTCGTTTGTTCGAATGATCGTAGGAAAAATCCGATTCGAAGGATTTTAATTTATCGATCTAACGATTTTCCTTCGATAAAAAAAAACTTAGAAAGCCTATGGGGACCTTCCCCATAGGCTAACATTGTACCTTGGTAGGTTTTAGGTGCCGAAGTAGGTGGTCAAAGTTTTTATTTAAAGAGAAACTTCGACTATCGAATGGTCGAATGATTTTTTAGTTCGAATCGTTCGATTCGAAGGTCGAAGTAGCCAATTCGATGGTCGAAGATGCCAAAAAATCTAAGTATTTTTGATTCTAATCCTTCACTCAAGCTAAGTAAATGTGCCCCTTAGAGTTGTAGTATTTCTGGTCAGGTGATCTCTAAGGCAGTACACAGACCATCACAAACTGGTGGTTCAAGGCAAGAGATGTAAAAGGACAATATTTACTTAAATATATGTATATCGGTATGACAAGATTCTTTAATATGCCACTTAATTTGACATAAACTATCTGTTGCTCAAGTATTCATTTTGGGGGTATAGTTTTCCTTTAAGTGCTTAAGTGTTTCAGTACACAGATGGGATGAGGTCCCTACCTCAAAGAGCTTAAAATCCCTTAATAAGTTGATAAAGCTGCATCTGGAATTTTAAGAGCCAAAATTCCATTCTTTAAACCAGATTTTGTCTCCTTCTAGTATAGTAGTACTAAATTAGTGGTCCCAACACACTCATCCTGGTTCATAGTGTTTTTATTACATATTGGAATTAGTTTCCTTTTACACTATTATACACAAGGGTCAATTTGTTCAGGAGCCAATTAATCTGCCTTTATGGTGTTGGGAGTGTGGGTTAAACCCCACTGACATGGGGAAAATATATAAAAAAAACATGGAAAGACTAATAGCTACTGGACTACATTTTCCAAAAATCTGGCCACTGGCTGATGAATTTTTAATAGGGCTACAAGATGTTGGTGCCAAATAACTTTTAAAGAAAGTATCTCTAAGACATAGTAGACCCCTCATTTTCAATCAGCTGAAACTGCTCTATGACATACAGTGGTGTAACTAGATGTTACTGGCTTCCACAGAACATTTTATTAGTGCCCCAAAACATCAGTAAGTCGACCTATTCTATCAAGATATATGAAAACTGCTCATTATTTAGAGCTTTACTGAGTCCTCAATACTCCTGGGCCACATGGTCTGCTTCCTCTGTAGTTAAGTCCCTGGTCACATATCAGTTTCCAAGAAAAAGGTGGTACAGTTTCTTTAAGGAACATCAACACCAAAAAATACAAGTGTTTAAAAAGAAAGACAATATATTCTACTGTTGTCCTGCACTAGTAAAAACTGGCATGTTTGCTTCAGGGGCAGCCATTCAAAACTGAAAAAGGCACAGGATATGCCGAAGATAACAGATAAGCTCTGTAGTATATAATGGGATTCTTCAGAACTTATCAGTTATCTACTGTGCATCGTGTGCATGAATGGCTGCACCAATGGCTACACAGCAGCTTATTTATATAAACTATAGTAGAGTTTCTGAAGCAAACACACCATTTGTACAAGTGCAGGGCAACAGTACATTATATTTTCATTACTTGAAACACCAGACCATGTGGTTGAAGGTGGGGCAAAAGTGTAGAGGGTCCAGTAAAGCCCTAATTAATAAGCAGTTTCAATATACCTTGGTAGAATAGATACATTTATCAATGTTTTGTGGCCCTAATTTTCTTTCAGGCCCAGTAACATCTAGTCATGTCACTGGCTAATATTATATTATTTCAGAAACTTAGGAAGCTTAATGCTAGCATCAAATATTGTTGGTTAAGCTTTAATGTTGACAAAAGTTATTGTGGTGCCTTTTTGTGTAATTATAAAATGATTGTTATATTTACCCTGGTAGTTTAATTCATTTTACATCACTTCTTTTCCTCTTCTAACTTTCCCTGCCCCAGTGCGGTAAATAAACACCAAACTCCTACCATTCCTCACTTACTTACACCTGCTATTCCACAGTTAAAATAAAAGAGGAGTATATATTAATTTAACCAAAGGGTACAATGCAGGGTCAGAGTACTGCAAATACTGACAAAGTGAAAGCTAATGTATAACATATATAAACAAGTGGACACAAAAAGCAAAGTCCAAAAAAGTAAGGGGTCAGGAAGGTTTAATATGAAAGAAGCAAAAAAACAAAAGACTGGTTTTCATAAGTTCAGTTACCTTTAAAGCTTTCAGTTAGAAGGCATGTTGTAGCATGGAACATTCTGTGTTGTGCGCTATGAATTTTTCTTTTGGTAATATTTTTTTCCGATGTTAATAAAAGATTCAGTACTCACTTGTAGGTCCTTACTCTGAAGCATATACTTTGAAGGGCCCATGTGTCCATGCACACCAAGTGATCTGACAGGCCAACTTTCAACAAGCCATCTAGTCAGACCAAGAATTGCATCTAACATATTTATTTCTATGGTGACACATGGAAATCTTTGCAAATCAATTTCCATGAGACTTCACATTGAAACTTTTTATTTCAAAACTTAAATCAGGTTACCTTGCTTGGTAATCATACAGTATGTAGTTCCATTATGCAACTGTCAGATAACTACAGTTATAAACTACAGGTATAGGATCCCTTATCCGGAAACCCGATATCCAGAAAGCTCTGAGTTACGGAATGGCGGTCTCCCATAGACTCCATTTTATCCAAATAATCCAAATTTTTAAAAATGATTTCCTTTTTCTCTGTAATAACAAAACAGTAGCTTGTACTTGATTCCAACTAAGATATAATTAATCCTTATTTAAAGCAACACCAACCTATTGGGTTTATTTAACATTTAAATGAATTTCTAGTAGACTTAAGGCATGAAGACCCAAATAACGGGGTCTTCCGCAAAACCTCAGGTCCCGAGCATTCTGGATAACGGGTCCCATACCTGTACTACTGAAATAACTAAAAAAAAAGGTTAGTGAGTGAGGGAGTAGGTCCAGTATATGCCTTTGATCAAAATGAATAGGGCTTGTACTGATCATACTTTTTGCCTGTTGTTATAATTTAAAAATAAATCTCTGGCTTTTGTTATTTCTTAAACTAAACATGGAAATCTGGGCTATTTGAAGTTTCTCAATGTTCCCAGTTTTGTTGTGTTTAGCTCAAGAAACAACAAAGACATAGATTTTTTAAATTAAAACAATGGCAAACAGTATATTTAAAACATGTTCCAGTTATTGAACTTATGTTGAAAAATATGAAACAATGCCCCTTTAACTGTTAAACAACCTGAATGCCAAAAAGTGAAATAGTGTAAGGTCTTGTGCTATATCCAAAACAATTTGTAGCAAATTAAAAAAACAGCACATACATAATCTTAACCATTGCCAAAAATGTTTTTTTCTTAAAAAATAAAAACACAGAGAACAACTAATATTTGGCACCAGATACTGAGCGGTGAAGCAGTGAATCAGCTCTCCAGTTTGCAGTTGGTCAGTGACAGTAACCAACTTTTAAAAGCTGAAAAGAGTCAGAAGAAAAAGGCAAATATTCAAAAACTATAAAAAATAAATAGTGAAGACACATTGAAAAGTTGCTTAGAATTGGACATTCTATAACATACTAAAAGTTAACTTAAATGTGAACCACCCCTTTAACTATCTCTTTTCATTTTTGATATCCTTGTAGAGAAACAGGCATTAATAAATACTTAAAAATCCAGTTATGAGATCCAGCAACATTTCTTTTAAAAAAATCAAAATTGCTATTAATCTTATACATTTATTTCATTTCCACATCATTTCATTTCTCTTTGTGAAAAACATCATTACAGCTCCCTCTGGTGTTTGTGAAAAACAATGATAACATTTACCAAGAAAGATGAAAATAATTACTGGTTGGATCAGCTGCCATTTGCTTCAAGTGGCAGTAATGCAGAGAATATAAACAGTCAGACCAATACTGCTGACATCAGGTTACAAACACATAAAATGTTAAAATGCTTATGCATATTAAAAATGTGTTTAGGATTTTTTTTCATTGACCAAAAACAGTATCTGGGTGGAGACCCCCCTTTAATTTTATACTGAATTCTAGCAGTTTTAAAATACTAAATTGTGCAATAATGTAAGAGAGCTACAGTATATTCCAATATTGTCTAAAATCAAGGCAAAAACAGTGTTTATGTAATTATCTTTGCAATGAAATATTATTACATCGTGTTTAATGTCTTAAAGTATCTGCTTTGGTTTATCTCTGACCTGGTACATCTGGACAAAGCCATAAAGAGTGGTCAAACTGCATCTTCGGTTTACAATGCATAGTTAAAATTGTATAAAGTTTAAAAAGGCTCTCGTGCAACATTTGCCAACATCTAGCAATCCATAACAAATCTGATGTTTTCAAAAACACTGACCAGTAAATGGTATCTGCTGAATGGTTGCTATGGCTTAATTACATAGGTCCCCATTATGCGCTTAAAGGAACAGTAACACCAAAAAATTTTAGTGTTTTAAAGTAATGAGAATATCATGTAGTTTTGCCCTGCACTGGTGAAACAGATCTGTTTGCTTCAGAAACACTACTATAGTTCATATTAACAAGCCGTTGAATAGCAATGGTGGAAATTTAAAAAAGGCTATATGGCACAGGTTAAATAGTGTATAACAGATAACATTATGTTCTACAGAGCTTACACTATCTGCTATCTGCTGTGTAATTTGAGCCTTTTCTCATTTGAATGGCTGCCCCCATTGCTACACAGTATCTTATTTATATAAATAGTAGTGTGTCTGAAGCAAACACAGCAGTTTTACTAGTGCAGGGCAACTACTCTGCCTCTCGCTCAATAATATTGCAGCCTTATGCTTGTTACTTTTCATATAGAGACATGCAAAACAGCATTGTATCTTTAATTGTATTGTGTACAAATAAACTGTATACTTTTGAGTAAGACCCAGAGCTAAAGCACCTGAAGCATGCTAAACATGTGTTGTTAATCAGCAAAAAAAAAGGTATGTGCATTTTTGAAGCTCAGATGTTTCCAGCTAAAGGGCAATGAAGACCTTGGGTTTGTACAGAAACCCAAAACATGAGGTATAGCCTGTCTTTGAGGTTTAAGGGATTATGTAATAAAAGTTTAGCTAGGAGCTAAACTTTTTTTTGTACTTATCATTCTTCCCTTTTTATAACATAAGCACCAAATATAATATTTACTGGCTTGCAGATCAAAATACCAGCTGGTTGGCAACCCTTTTCATGCACTTTAGAAAAGTAACTTCAGATGAATATTTGGGTATAAATTGTTATTGTTCTGCGTAAACTCACTGCTGACACCTTTTGTCCATTTGTGAGTGTGCGATTCTTTAAAGACATCAGAGTGCGCTGCTACAATGTGTGGTGTTTTGTCCATTTTACAATAGTACAATTTCTGGCTCAGTCAGTTACTATGTTCTTGGCAGGGGCAGACATACTGCCAGCAATGTACCTATGTCTCCAGGTTTGAAATGAAAAAATGTTTCTAATATAGTTAGTTAGCCAAAAATATAATGTATAAAGGCTGGAGTGACTGGAAGTCTAACATAATAGCCAGAACACTACTTCCTGATTTTCATCTCTCTAACTCTGAGTAAGTCAGCGACTATAGAGGGCCACAAGGAACATAACTGTTCAGTGAGTTTGCAATTGATCCTTAGCATGCAGCTCAGATTCAAAAGCAAACAGTTATGACCTATGTGGCCCCCTCAGGTCACTGATTGGTTACTGCCTGGTAACTAATCAGTGGAAGCCAAGAGAGCTACAATGCATATTTTATTATGAGTACATTAAGAGGCACATTTATCAAGGGTCAAATTTCGATTTCATATGAGTTGTTTTAAAACTCCCATGAACTCGAAATTCGACCAATCGAAATTTATTATTAAAACAAAATTTCTAAAACTCGGATGAATAGAATCGACCGGAAAACTCGAATAAAATTCGATTCAAATTAAAAAAAACTCGATTCTCCAAAACAAAACTTTAATTTCAGGAAGGCTGCAAACAACTCAAAATTGATTCCTGGCCCTCTCCCATTTACTTAAAACAGCAATTTGGCAGGTTTTAGATGGCAAATAGTGGAATTCGAGTTCTTAAAGGGTCAGAGTATGATAAGTCTCAAATTCAAATTTTTATAAAAACTGAATTCTAATTTGAATACCTGCCTAGTCTAATTTGACCATAAAAAATTTGAATTTTCAATGTGACCCTTGATAAATCTGCCTCTAAGTTTTAAGGGGCACATATATAAATAATCATACAGTTATGGTAAGAAAAAACTGTGCATAATTGCAACTAATGGTGCTGGCCTATCAAATGTCACTCCATCTCCTTTTATTAGTTAGTGGTTAGTATATACTATGACATCCTTGAACCAATGTATGTGGGCTTTCCTTTAGCAAAAGTAAATGAATATTGATTTCTTCCAATTATAAGTGTCACCCAGACACAAAAAGCTGTATAATAAAAGTCCTTTTCAAATCAAACATGAAATCCAATTTCTATTTTTTATTAAAGCATTCATAGCGGTTGTAAGTTCATTTAAACATCTCAGCTGACAATCAAATATTGTCTGTCCCGCCTCTATGCCCGGCAGACAGTTACTTTCACTTTCCATTCAGCACTACCTAGAAATCTCTGCTCTCCCCACATTCCCCCGTTCTCTTCACTGTTTAATTGTGTAGCCAGGGCATGGGGATGGACATCAGGTCCCCCATTCTAGTGCACAAACAAGATTCTTGATGCAAAGCTTGTCTTAATAAAAGTGTCCACAAAATGGCTCCTGCCTGCTTGCTATAATTTTGAATTCCCAGACTGAAGGAAACAAGATTCAATTAATTTATATAGTGTAATTAAAGTTCATTTTGCTTGACTGATGTGATAAAATAGGATTATGAACAATTTTTTTGGGTGACGGGTCGCCTTTAAGGAATAAATGCACACATGTAATATATAACATGTTTTTAAAAAAAATTATTTTAGGAAAAATACTTCAAAATAGCATTTGTCATATCTGAGTGACATTTGGCAAACAATTATCTTGCGTATATTTTCTAAATTAGTTCAACTAGTTCAGCTATATAAAAAACACATACAGGTAAGTGGCGGTGTCTTAGTTTATTGAGGATTTGGAAGCTGCCACCACCTTATATTGTATTTAGGCGTTGACTGAAGTCCTTCAGAGTTGTACAGCCACAAATGAATTAGTAACATGTGAGGAAATAATAAGGAAGCAGGAAAACAAGTCAGAAATGTTGGTCACATCCCTTCACCAACATTGCTCTTTGGTTTAGGGCAGTGATCCCCAACCAGTAGCTCGTGAGCAACATGTTGCTCTCCACCCCCTTGGATGTTGCTCTCGGTGGCCTCAGAGCAGGTGCTTATTTTTAAATTGCTGACTTGGAGGCAAGTTCTGGTTGCATAAAATCCAGGTGTAATGCCAAAAAGAGCCTCAATGTAGGTTGACAATCCACATAGGGGCTGCAAAATGGCCAATCACAGCACTTATTTGGGACCCCAATAACATTTTTAATGTTAATGTTGCTCCCCAACTCCTTTTACTTCTGAATGTTGCTCACGGGTTCAAAAGGTTGGGGATCCCTGGTTTAGGGTATGTGGCGATTATGTGCACACCCCATAACGATAGAAAACCTGTACAGAATAAATACATGTACATTCAATGACTAAGCTGAATGAGGTACTGGAGGAGAGCAGGAGAACAATGGTTTGTTTATGAAACTAATGCTGTGCAGCAGGAAAAACAGTGGCAAAGGAATGCAGAACTATCCGAGCCCAGACCACATACCACTCCTCAATGGATAGAAGCCCACATAACACAACCCATACCTGCAGCTCGTTATCAGTCTCTCCCATTGGCCAATTGGCCTATCGATCACATCTCGCCGAGCTGTTATTGGTTTAACCTACGCGGTACGCCTTTCCTGCAACTCGACTAGCCAGTAATATCTTCATTTTTTTTATCCCTTCCGTTTCGTCATAAACGCTACATGAAAGGCTGTCACCCTGGTCACTTATGAATTTAACCCGCCCTTCAAGGGGAGAGGAAAGAGCCTAGCCCTGCTGTTATTGGCTCTCGTGACTCTCATTTAATCCGTCTGTTTTAGTGTTGTGGTTTAGGATTGGGTATTTCGCCGGTCGTTCAAACATTTTGTTCTGCCTCTGAATTTAGTGTTAGTATCGCTGTTTCACCTGGACGGTCGCTGGTTTGTTAACCGGGAGAAGATCTCTAGGAAAAAATGGGAGCCAGAGATGACGAATACGATTATTTATTCAAAGGTATTATGAGATTGTGCGGGTTGGGGCGAATGTTTGAATTGCATTGACTAGGCCGCTGTGCCTTGGCCTTTGGTTAATGGAGTTTTCCTGTACTAGAATTGGGCTCTGTTAGAGGACGAGGCTGCGTTAGAGACGAGATAACCTGCGTTGTATGTGCAATAGCCTGAGGTATTAGAACTAGTTTACAGCCCCTCCCCCTGTTTTGGGAGTTGTAGCCCTTCAGCATTTGGAAGGCCGCAGGCTGGACACTATGATAAATGTGTGCATTGAGCTTATTTCAAAATACCAGTCTCAGGAGGGCAAGTGAAGCAGAACAAACACTTTGCCACAGTGTGTTTGATCATCTAAAACCTCTTGTAGGATCCCCTCTTACCTTAACCTGCTGGCTGCTTGTGTACATGTATGGGACCTGTTGTCCAGAATGCTCTGGACCTGGGGTTTTCCAGATTACTGATCTTTCTGTAATTTGGATCTTCATACCTTAAAGGAGAAGGAAATCTATTGGGGCATTTTATTGCCTATAGATTAGCCACAATAGTGCAAGCTAGAATGCTATATTTATTCTGTAGAATGTTTTACCATACCTGAGTAACCCGCTCTAACAGCTCTCTGTTTGTTTAGGATAGCAGCGGCAGTATTAGCTTGCTGTGACATCACTTCCTGCCTTAGTCTCTCCCTTCTCAATTATAGCTCTGGGCTCCGATTACAGCAGAGAAAGAGGGGGTGAGGAAAGAGGAGCAAACTGAGCATGGTCACGCCTGGGGCAATGAGGTTTAAGCTGAAGGCAGGAAGTCTGATACAGAAGCCCATGTGTACACAATAGAAGGAAAGAAATGCAGTGTTGCTTTTGACAGATTTACGTTTTAACCTTTCCTTCTCCTTTACATCTACTAGAAAATCATGTAAACATTAAATAAACCCAACAGACTGTTTTTGCTTTCAATAGGATTATGTATATCATTGTTTGCATCAAGTACAAGGTACTGTTTATTATAGAGAAAAAGGAACTATGTAACTATTTAAATAAAATGGAGTCTATGGGAGATGGACATTCTGTAATTCTGAGCTTTCTGGAAAATGAATCCCATATCTGTATTTAACTGGTTCACGGACATGCTTTAGCTTAAAAATACAAACTACAAGGAAAAGCACTTTCCCTGCTGATGCATTACGATTTTGCCCAATTTTGGAGGTGTGCCTGATGCCCAATAGCTTTGTCACACTTCGTGTGACTTCATTTAAAAATGTTTGTTCTGCTTCACTTGCCCTCCTGTGCATGGTATTTTGAGATCAGCTCTGCAGTATGACCTTATATCTCTTCCAGAATCCCTGCACCTTATCATTGCATTTTGGTAGCAGCGCATTTACATATTGAACTGTTATGTGTAAGGATGCTAGTACTAATAATACCTGTACAATATCAAAACTAAAAAAACTTTCTTCTTGAACAGCTTATGACTACCTCAGATACACTTCTTGAAAAGTGCTTTTGTTCACTAACGGTGACTAAATATTCTGTATGCAAGCAGTGTAATGGGACAAAGCTGTAAGAGGACGTTGGCATAGGGTAGGACTCGCGCGCACACACAACTCCTTTAGAGAATGAGGATCTTTATTGTCGCATGGTATCTTCAAAATTACAGGTTTTCCTCAAAGTCTAGATGGAAGCCAGCCTGCACCTAGTGGTTCTGCCTGTAAATGATGCCAGGGTTGGGCACTGCTATAGCTGGTTACTGGAACATGTGGGTACAGCTGTGATTGTTTACAGCCGGGCCATCTCTGTGATCTTCCATGTATATATAAAAAGAAAGACTAACAATTTAGATATCTTGTTAGCCAGCTTTGTAAGCCATAAAAGGAACCCTCCCTGTCGTAAACACAAAACAGGGTTTGAGTCTTTCTGCCAACCACAAATGCAGCTTCCAGAGGGGCCAATTAACATTACTTTTTGAGTGGGCCATTATAGGTACCAATCCAGCCCTGAATTATGATAGTGCCAATCACAGCTAAGACTGCTTGAACAATGAGGTGCCCAGTTTAGTCTGCATATAGAATCCAGACCGTGCACAAATCTTGGGTATTTTGTTATAGAGGGTCCTGGGATTGTTTGCCCTCACAGTGGGGGTCAAATACCAAAGAATGCTGTCTGGCTACACTTAGCATTAAACAGAGCAAAGGTTATCGGTTGCATACCATTTGTTGGAGCAATGTGGGGGGGGGGATATTAATATACGTTCAAGCATAATGCTATATAATAAGCTATATTATCACAAGCACTACCAATGGATCTTAAGTTGGCCATACATGGGCTGATAAAAATTAATTGCTTCCTTTCCAGACTCTGTACTTTATAGGCCTGTGTATTGGACCTCAGGAGGTTTGGCCTGGTGAAACCCTGGATAAGCTGAATCCTTATTGGAAGCAAAGCCAGGTTATTGGGTTTATTTAATGTTTAAATGATTCTCTAGTAGAGGTAAGGTATGATAATCCAAATTACGGAAAGATCCATTATCTGGGAAACCCCAGGTCCCGATCATTCTGGATAAGCGGTCCCATACCTGTATAACGTTTATGGCTACCTTGGGCAGACTTGGATCCAAAAAAAATCTTTTAAAGGGTCACATTTAGTCCATATTTTGAGTCCACATACATGTCATCGTAGTGTGAGCCAAGGGGTTCCTGACCAAATGGACCTGAAATGGGAACTTTAATTGAAAATCCTCAAAACTACTCATATGAAATGGTTTATCTGTAGCATACTTTGGATTTTATGAATTACAGTATAATTTAAATGTGACCTTCCCCTTTAGGGCCAGGGCACACTGTTATTTCGGGAGATTAATTGCCCAGCGACAAATTGCTTCTTCTTCGATCCACTAATCTCCTCAAACTGCCTTCCTGCCGGCTAGAATGTAAATCGCCGGAGGAATGGCAGTCGGATTGCTTCGGCATTCCGAAGTCGCTTGCATATCGCCAAAATACTGCAGGGAAGATAAGTATTGAACATGTCAACCTTTTTTTCAGTAAATATATTTCTAATAGGGCTATTGACATGAAATTTACACCAGATGTCGATAACAACCCAAGTAATCCACACATACAAAGAACTCAAACAGTCCATAAATTGTGTAATAAAGTGGAATGACACGTCATAAGTATTGAACACATAACAAAAGGAGGTGCAAAAAGGCATGGAAAGCCAAGAAACCTGCTGAAATCTGTCCGTAAAGCAATCCTACCCCCTATCTGTGAAAATTATCAGCTGGTTTCGTCCTAATTGACTATAAAAAGATTTCTTTTTCATTACTAAGGTATCACACAAAAAGCATCTCATGGATAAAAGCAAAGAGCTCTCTCAAGACTTTCGCAGTCATTGTTGTGAAATATACTGATGGCATTAGTTACACACATTTCTAAGCTTCTGAATTTTACCGTGAGCACCATTGGGGCCATAATCCGGAAGTGGAAAGAACATTATTCTAAACTCTAAATTGGCCATGACCAGATGCTCCTCGAAAGATTTCTGACAGAGGAGTCAAAAGAATAACCAGTAGAGTTGTCCAAGAATCGCTTGTGTAGAGCTTCAGAAAGAGCTTGAATTAGCAGGTACTCTTGTTTCAAAGAAAACATTAAGCAATGCACAGGCTACATTGCCTCTATGCATACTCAACGTGCGAGACCCAACTGCAGAAGAAAAAGCATGTTGAAGTCCGTTTAAAGTTTGCTGCACAACATTTGGACAAGCCAATGAAATTCTGGAAGAATATATTCTGGTCAGATGAGACCAAAATTGAAGTCTTTGGACGTCATTGCACACACCATGTATGGAGGAGAAATGGCATTACACATCACCACAAAAACCCCATATTAACAGTGACGTTTGGAGGTGGGATCTTTCTGGTGTGGGGCTATTTTCATATAATTGAAGGAAGGATGAATGAAGAAATGTACCAGGACATTCTTGATAAGAAGCTGCTGCCACCTACCAGGATGCTGAAGATGAAAAGAGGGTGGACATTTCAGCAAGGCAATGATCCCAAACACACAGCCAAAAAAACTGTGCATTGGTTTCAGAGAGAAAATAAAGCTGCTAGAATGGCAAGCATTTAGTAGCTCCATACAGGGGGTGTTTTGAAGCTGTCATTACCAATAAAGACTTTTTGTAATAACCTGCCTGGAGTTGAATTGGGGACCTGGTGCTCTTGTGCCGTCTGCATTGCCACTGCTCTATGTGAACAGTCGGCTAAGGCCCTGGTTTACTCAGGCTATGCTTTGTAACTGCAAGTAAGAATAGCTTGTTTCACCTGTTGCCAATCTGGCCACAGGTGATCTGTGAAAGCCATTAGTCTGGTTATAAAATCAGATACACTGATCTGACTCATTGCCCAACGTAGGTCTATTTCTGGGTGTGATTCTCATCTGATTTTCTGTTCCTAACCGACTCTTGCCTGTTTGACCACTCTTTTGGATCCTAACTTTGTACTGTGTTACCGATTTGGTTTTTGACCCCGGCTTGTTTATCCTGACTACACTCTTGGCTCCTGTTTTTGGTACTGTCACAGCCTGTTCCACGATTTTACTCTCTGTTTCCCAGAGACTTGAGGGGAGGTCACATGGGTCATATCTGTTGCTTTTGAATCTGAGCTGAATGCTGAGAATCAATTGCAAGCTCACTGAACAGATATGTACCATGTGGCCCCCCCTTTCAAGTCGCTGACTAGCTCAGAGTTATAGAGCTGAAAAGCAATTTTGGCTAACTATATTAGAATTTTTTTTTATTTTGCACAGCCTATCTATTTACACAGTTTTTATTTTCACCCTGTTCCTTTAAGACCTAGCGGCATCTGAATAGCTGAGGGCTCCTCCCGAAGTCAAAGGCAGCTGCTGTAGGCGGAAAGCATGAGCTGAGACTGGGACCTTGGGGTTTGTGTTGGGGTCGGGATACCATAAGTTACACTTTTTTACTAAGTATTACATTTCAGGAAGTGTGTTCAATACTTATTCCCTGTGTCGTTCCACTTTATTACACATGATTTTAATTATGGACTTTATTTGTTTTGAGTCCTTTGTTACCAACATCTGGTGTAAATTTCATGTCCGTAGCCCCAGTAGAAATATATTTGTGAAAAAGTTGACGTATTCAATACTTCTGTTCCCTGCTATATAGTGTATATAGTAACACTATATCATTTTCATGTTGTGCTACTGAATACAACAAACTCTATTGTTTTTTTACTTTGTTTCTTTTTAAGTTCAGTCCTGCTATCCATATGTGTTCATCTTAACATTTAAAATGTAAAGACTTGCTTTAAATATTCATAGAAAACAAGAAGACTTGGGAAATACCCACATTTAATAAAAGCAGGAAATGTTTTTGTATTATAGATAGATATTATATATCTATAGATATTGCATTACAAATAACAATGGAAAAACAGGTATGAGGCAACGTTCAAGTCTAACTAGTAATTTGCTACAGGTGCTAAACCACTTAATATAACTGTATTCACTTTTGAGAGTTGTTCATAATGATTTGGTATTGTGATATACATTTTTTTTAAAATTTGTAAGCATTGCATAGTTTCTTCCTTTCTGATTAGTGATGAATTATGGTTTCGATATTAATATATATATTTTATTCTGACCAGTTGTTCTGATCGGAGACTCTGGAGTGGGTAAGAGTAACCTGCTGTCTCGTTTTACTCGTAATGAATTTAACTTGGAGAGTAAAAGTACCATTGGAGTGGAATTTGCCACCAGGAGCATCCAGGTTGATGGCAAGACTATAAAGGCTCAGATCTGGGACACAGCTGGACAGGAGAGATACAGAGCCATCACATCTGCGTGAGTTCCAAGATGCCCAATACTATTCATTTTGAATGCTTAAATAAGAGATTTCCTAAAAATGTAAAATAAGTTTAATCCTTTATGTGCTTGGCACGTGTAGAATCCATGGTAATCGCACCTAATTTACCAGTGTATTAACTTTAAATATCTTGCACTTCTGTGTTTTTTTTTGTTTTGTTTTGTTGTTTTGGAGAGAATTGTGCATTACAAGTACAGTGGAGGACACAGAGGCTGCTGGTAAAACACACCCATACAAAATGCCCAATACTTTAAGCTACATTTCCTTTTTAACTTTACTTGCCATGTGTGAACCACATGGCATCCTAGCCTGATTGTTAATGCAGTGATTATTTTGTAACATTTTTGTTTATTTGTAACAAAACCAGTGCATAACTATTGCAGTTACAAAAAATAGCTTTCCATTTTCCACTCATAGCAACCAGTCAGCTGATAGCATTTACTAGGCCAACGCCTATTGGTTACTGCACCTGAGGATACTTCATGCATTTTATTACATACAGGGTTTATGGGTGGAAAATGATGGGGTTTTTAATGCTCTGATTTACTCTTGATGGCATTTATATGCGCATGTACAGGCAGCGCAATTGGAAGTTGAATCGGTGGAGAAAATGCTACATTAGCCTTAGTGTGTGATTTTTCAATAGGGATGCACAGAATAAACTATTTTCGGATTCGGCTGAATACTGAACTGAACATGAACCCTAATTTGCATATGGAAATAATTGGGAAAGAGATTGGCAACAGGTGAAACAAGCCATGGGTACTAGCAATTATAAGCAAGCATAGCCATAGGAATGAACCAGGGCCTTAGAGCAGTCCATACAGCACAGGAAGACCAGGTCCCTGGTTCAACTCCAGGCAGGTTATCACATCTACACTGATAACTAGTTACTTCATTTCAGTAACGCTTAATTATCTTTTTACCATGAATCCAGGTTTTCTAGCCCTGAACTTAAGTTTGAAAACTACTGGTTCACTAATTTAGTAAAGAAGAGAAGGACTGTAAAGATTAAATAGAATTGACATTTTACATATAGTATGATGAGCTGGGGAGGAGTGACTAAAGTCGTCTTTCATGTGGTGCTTAAATGTCATTCTGTGATACCGAGTATAAGCAGAGTTTTTCAGCATCCAAAATGTGCTGAAAAAGTCTACCTCGGCTTATACTCGGGTCAGCGGTACCCGACCCGAGTAGCTGAGATTGCAGTCACTTTTAATCATTCCTATACCAACAGTTCACTTGGGGAGAGACTGCAATATCCCACAATGCCCTCTGTTGGTTATATGAAAGAATAACAGTGCACCCTCTGTTGGTTATATGAAAGAATTACAGTGACTGCAATATCACACAGCGCCATCTGTTGGTTATATGAAAGAATAACAGTGACTTCAATATCACACAGCGCCATCTGTTGGTTGTATGAAAGAATAACAGTGCGCCATCTGTTGGTTATATGAAAGATTAACAGTGACTGCAATATCACACATAGCGCCCTCTGTTGGTTATATGAAAGAATAACAGTGACTGCAATATCACACAGCGCCCTCTGTTGGTTATATGAAAGATTAACAGTGACTGCAATATCACACTGCGCCCTCTGTTGGTTATTTGAAAGAATAACAGTGATTGCAATATCACACAGCGCCCTCTGTTGGTTATACGAAAGATTAACAGTGATGGCAATATCAAACAGCACCCTCTGCACATGGTAGTGGGACAGTGGGACAATGCACACAGTAATCCGTTTGGCAATTCTCTGTCACCATCAGCTTTGCAAAGAAGTCCGGTTGATCGCTGGGGGGGGGTCGCTTTGGCAGAATGTGCGCTGCTGGGAGACAGGGCTGTAGTTGTGTCTAGGCTTATACTAGAGTCAATAAGTTTTCCCAGTTTCCGTAGGTAAAATTAGGTACCTCGGCTTATACTCGGGACGGCTTATACTCGAGTATATACGGTAAATACAGTTTCTGCTCTCCATTTATTTAAATTAAAGGTTCAAAGCTAATAGATGGTAGTTCTCTTTGAAGCTCACTTAATTTAGATATATTGCCATTTGTTAAGTTTTTTTATTTGTGTCTTTTATGAAACACATTTATGCATTGCCTTATGCATTCTCTATTATCCTAGTTATTATCGCGGTGCTGTAGGTGCTCTTCTGGTTTATGACATTGCTAAACATCTGACCTATGAGAATGTAGAGCGTTGGCTTAAGGAGTTAAGAGACCATGCAGACAACAACATTGTAATAATGCTGGTTGGGAACAAGAGTGATCTGCGTCATCTCCGAGCAGTTCCCACAGATGAGGCAAGGGCATTTGCAGGTAATATCCAATTTCTTTTAGAGACCTTTTTTTTTTTTAATTTTGACTTTTACTGTTGACTAAGTGCTGCTGTTAGTATAGTAACAACAAGCATAGCATACTTAACCACTCTTTCCCTTGCTATAATTTTAAAGTGTATAGTGAAAGTGTTGTGAATTTGTTACAATACAATACAATGCAAATGCCCTGGACCTGTCGCTTGATTTACCAGATATGCATTAATGGTATACAGGTCACTCACTACTCCTGGCCTCTGGTCCGGGTGTGACGCCCTGAACCCGCAGCTTTGGGAGACTTAACTTCACCGTTGTCTACTGATCTGTTGAGTGCTCGCTGGAAGGGTATCGTAACAGTAGAACAAAAGACCTTAGTCATGAGGAATATGTGAAGTTTTGATAACTGATGCCATTCAGCTAACTCTACTAGCTGCCTGCTGCAGAATTTCCTAGTGTAAGTCTTCCTATCATTGCTCCCTGTGCTTAAGGCATAGTGATCCCAATACATTTCATAGGGGATGCAGTGGTATATAGTGACCTGCATTTACCACTTTTGGAATACAATGACAATCCTGTTTTGCTCACAAACCTTTGCTTTTAGGTATGCTCTTCTTTTTTTTTTTCTACTAATCTCCCCTACTGCGCTCTTCCCCATTCCTTTGACTTCTGTCTTCAATAAGACATAAGAATAAGAAGGTGAAATCAGAAGGCAAGGGAATGTGGGGAGATTAGTAGAAACACAAGAAGAGCACACATAAAAGAAAAAGTTTGCGTAAAACAGGATGAAAGAATATGAGAGCGAGAAAAGTAATGCAAAGAAGGGTAAATCCAATTTTCTTGTGCTTGTAGTTTAGGTGGCCATACAGGGGCCAACATTATCTGACAGAAGGAAGCTACTTCGGACTGGGTCAGCATCATAGCTTCTGTATTGGAGACAATTATGGAATACTACATAGATATCTATCCGGCAGTTTGGAAACCCCTGTCAGACAAGGACCTCATAGGGTTTTTGATATTCTCCTCTTCCAAAAAGTTTGCATAAGCCCAACACATAGGAGGCCAAAAGATCATTTAATTGGCAACCTCACCAAACAAGTGGATGTTTAAATGCATGGCCAGTTTCATGCTATTAACCTTATAGCTGGGTGTATTTGTATATCTTATTAAAGGTACAGTAACACCAAAAATTTAAAGGAATGACAATATAATGTACTGTTGCTTTGCACTGGTAACACTGATGTGTGTTTGCTTCACAAAAACAGCTGCTGTGTAGCCATGGGGGCAGCCATTCATGCACAGGATACACAGTAGATAACAGATAAGCTCTGTAGTATACAATGAGACTCTTTCAAACGTATCTGTTATCTGCTGTGTATCCTGTGCATTTTCTCTTTTTTCCACTTTGAATGGCTATAGTAGAGTTTCTGAAGCAAACACAGTTTTCCAGTGCAGTACAACAGTACATAATGTATTCATTACGTAAAGACTTTCGTTTTTTGCCATTACTATTCCTTTAAGATAAAATAACACAGAAGGATGGAAAACTCACACTTCTTGCTTTGCAAAATAAGACTTTCTCTAAGCAAAATGCACACCTACCCCTATGATGTTTATGCTGTACCCTAATGAAACAATTTGGAAATGTTCTACAGAAAGCATAAAATTGAGCTTTCTAGCATATTCCGAAAATTCTGCAAACATTCTTATTTCTGGTATCCTGTTTTTTTTTTTTTCTTAAGTACTCCATTACAGGGTAGAGGGTATCCAGTTTCTTAAGTTTAAGCCCCCTTACAGTCCATCAAATGGTTAGATCAGATGGTTAGATCTCATAATAAGGTTACAGATAATTTGTGAAATCATCATAATTGGCGTCCAGTCTATTCCTGCCCTCTGAACTCCATCCTACAGTTTGACAATATGTAAGCTGGGCTCAGTGACGTCCAGCAACTTTTCTTTAACACTGTAACTATTATCTTTTTTTTTTTTATAGAAAAGAACAATCTGTCATTCATAGAAACCTCTGCGCTTGATTCAACAAATGTGGAGGAAGCCTTCAAGAACATCCTAACAGGTAATATTGGAATTCTGGGTTTTCACACAGGTAGCCTTATTTTGTTGTAAAAATAAAAACTTTTATATTTAATGTTGTAAATGGAATAAGTAACATATTCAGTGGGCTTCTATTACACTATCTGAACTACCAAAAATAATGACTTAAAGGCCTAACTTGATTCCTCAGATTGCGTGGCATTCATGATGGTCTGTCTGTAAACAAACAGGCCATTTCCCCATCCCCTTAGACTTAAATAGTTTTTTTTCAATGCCTCCCTCATCATAACGAAATCCCTCTGCATACTATGCTGAGTGTTGAATGTATTCTCTGGAAAGCAGATTTTTTTTTTTTTTTTTTTTAACTTTATTTTTTGGTATTCTCTCATTGTAGTCCATTTCATGCTTTCTTTTCTGGTTCGACCTCTACTATAGTCCCATGCTTCAGACGATTTCTCTCCTATATAATTTTTGAGACTGAAAAAGAAACAGTCTATGTATTGGCATATGTCTCTCTGAAATTAGGGTGTACATGTGTGAATTTAGCCAAAGGAGCATATTTGAGGATTTGTTTCCATCCACAATTCTAAAAGTGTAAGGTTTTTATTGATTTCTAGTTTTGTATTGTATTGATTTTTTTATTTTATTCAAACTGAGTTAATTGTGCCTTCTTTCTTTCTTTAGAAATCTACCGCATAGTATCACAGAAACAGATTGCAGATAGGTCAGCTCACGATGAGTCTCCTGGTAACAATGTGGTTGATATCAGTGTCCCTCCAACCACGGATGGACAGAAATCCAGCAAACTGCAGTGCTGTCAGAACCTGTGATCTGGACCTGACGTAGTCTGAGCTTTTGCTGAAGAATCCCTTCCCAAAAATGATCCTTTTTTAACCATTCACTTTCCCTTCCTTTCGGTTAACCAGAGGTTGAAGCCAGGCATCCAGCTGCAATGTTTAGAATCCACTCAGTTCATTGCTGGATTATCTCATGCAACCGAGTGATGCTCACTGCAAGGAATCTTGCTTGTTTCAAGGACCCTATTTCATTGGAGGGCTGTCTGATATAGGAGCTTTTTCACTCCTTTTAAGCAAGCCGGGGACTGCTCCATAGTGTCTATAGCACAGTCATTGTTAGGTTGTCTTTCTCACTGGCTTTTTATCCAGTTCCAAATGTCTCCCTAAGGCGATCTCTCATTTGAAAAAATTACAGACCATTTTATCTTTTTTTTTATTTTCACTGCTTAGTAGTCGTTAAGGGTGTCCCTTTACTCAGTAGCATTTCACCCTACTTCCCAATTGTGTTGTTTTGTCTAGTGCTCTGGAAGTGCGCTGTCTCTCTTACCAGTTCTCCCTAGCATGTACATTTGCTATTGTTTGCAAATTTAGATACAGACTGTTGGCTCAGAAAAAATACCCTTGTCTTATTGATTGAGATCATACCTGAGGCCTTCTCTAATATCAGTTTTGAAATAACAGCTGCATTGTGTTAACTGCTGCACATTGGCCTTTTGGTAAGAGTTGGATATGTACAAAACAGTGTAAACAATATTAACAGATTAGGAAGTGACGTACCAGCACCATGCATTTGATTTAAAAAAAAAAAAAAAAAATCATTATGAATTGACTTGCATACTATATTCTGTAGTCTACATTAAGTAGGTATAGTATTGTAGGTTGTGATGTGCTCATTCCTAAGAATCCCTTATGCTCCCTGCAATCCTGTATCTAGTTGATTTTTTCAATGTCCCTCACTGCATGTGCATATAAGTAGGAGGGACTATTGCCTCTGTTGTCCAGATTGTACTTTATATGACTATTATTGTTTCAAAATACCATGCAATGCTTTTTTAAAGACTATTGTATGCATTGTTTTAGCACCATGGACACTTTACAGTAGTTCTGTAACATCCACAGTCATTTGATGTTGGCACCATTGTTTCCTCTTGCAGGGCTAGGGGAGCAGAACACTAACCAGCATTGTATATTGAGTTACCAACTATTAAACAAAATTTTGTCTTTTCTCAACTAGCTGGTTCCTCTATATTGTTGTTCAGATTTCTATATATAAATTTGTATGGATATCTATAAATGTGTGTGTGTGTAATTATAAGTCTACCTTTAAATTATGAATGTGTACAAAAATACACATACATTTAAAAGTAAGCGCATGCCAAATTGTGTAAGTATAAACATGCGTAAAAGCGATTCCCAAAAAGATATATATTTTAGTCACTAAACTTTTATCTTTTTTTTTTTTTCTTTTTAAATCTGTTCTATGGTAATTAAAACCCCATTAAAGTGGAATTGCTGTTATAACTGGAAGCTAGCAAGTCCATGTGCATTGTTTGTAGAGTGACCAAAAATATTAGGACAAATAGAAAATGTTGAAATCCAATATGGTGGCTATGAAGTATGATGTGGAAAGGCACTGCAAGACTTTTGTTGCGTATTTGTAAGGAGTATATTTTCTTTTATGCAGAACAGGGAAAGAGTATTAATGAAATTCAAATGATCAAAGATGGGAATTTAAGGAGAGCAGCCACCCAATAAAGCAGCTTCATTAATCACTGGATTTTGTTTTATGTGTGATTATTTTTTTTTTTTTTAATATATTTCAAAAAACCAAAAATGTACCACTAGACAATTTTAAATCATTGAGGAGTGCAATAAGGTTGTGACCACAAAATTCATACAAAGACAAGAGGTTCTCCTGCACTTACCCATTATTAATATATTACGCCTTTAATGTGCCACCAATTGAATATACGTTTTGTTGATAAAAATACTTCAGTGTTACACAGAATCTTCATTCTGCAGCACTTATGTGGACCCTATGCAGCAGCAGATGTGTGGAAAGTACATGTCTGTTGTTGCCTGTAATTCATGCCACCAAGGATCACCCAATGGATCCTTTATGATGATGGCAACTTTTTTCTGTAGCTGCTTGTTTGCTTTGATATGCTCACAAACCAATACACACATTTGCATGTTGACATGCACATAAACTGTGTGGAAGGGGTTTGCATATTCACATTGCTCACACTTTCTTAGTGCATCTTTTTTTTTTTTTTTTCTTGACAAATTTTATTGCCATTGTGAAAAGTGTATTCACTAATCACACTGTGAAATACCTTTTGCATGTTATTTCAGTTACTACCGGTATATTTAAATTGAGAAATTGTTTTGCATTATAAGCCAGTTTATTAAATTTTTGTTTCTAAATACGTGCTGATTGTTTGTGCCTGTAAAATACAATTGCAAGTGAAACTATTCAACCACCTATTTGACTTGGTGAAAAAATGCATTGATCTAATTGGTTTTATTGTCGTTTTAATGATTTTATTTAATTCTGGATTGTTCTTGATTAGTTGTCTAATCTACACACTACATAGTTTGGTAAAGCTATTAAGCTGTTCAGTAGACCCTGGCATTGATATTCAATATATTTTATGTTGGGCATCTGATGGGGTAAAATGCAAGGTTTGAGGCGATTTTATAAATATTTTATCATAACTATTAAATATTGGAAATATTTGTAACTTGGTAGTTTGGAGTAGAAAGAATGTGAAAATGTATGGATTTCTAGGGACTTTGTATGGTTCAGGGATTAGAAGATGCAATATAAATAGAGGGTGCTCTTTTTTTCAGCAGCCATGAATGTCATTTGAGGGTCTCAACATGGCACATAGTTTGGCAAATCTATTCATACATGCCTTGAAATAATTCAGTAGACCACTGGCTTTCAAACTTCAGAATTTTTATGTTGAGAAGAATGACTGAGAAAAAAAATTCTGAAAACTGGTCAACTTAGTTTATTTTAGCTGTACGAGTTTACCATTTTGGATTTGTACTTTCTGAAAATTAGGGTTAACTTACTTATTTACAAATGTTATCATTCATAACACAGTAGTAAAGCAGTATTTTGTTTTAGTAAAAATATGCCATGAAAAAAATAAAGTGTGTGTGTGTGTGTGTGTGTGTGTGTGTGTGTGTGTGTATATGTCTCCAATGTCCGCATACACTGTCTGATAATCGATTAGTATCGGGTGCTGTGCTGTAGTTGAACAATGTACAGGAACAGAGAATAGCACGCACACCGAATCTTCTTTTCTCCAAAAGATTTATTAGGATACAAAAGCAGTACATCGGATTTACACCAATGTAAATCCGATGTAACGCTTTTGTATCCTAATAAATCTTTTGGAGAAGAAGATTTGTTGTGCGTGCTACTCTCTGTGTGTGTGTGTGTGTGTGTGTGTGTGTGTATATAGCAATTTATTCACAGACCAGCACTCCCTATTTTAAAAGTTCAATTATTTAGTGTTGCATAGTATCTGTGCCCTGTCAGCGCATCAACTGACGTCTGCAGAGGAGGCACTACTCAACAAGGGACTAAGCTTCACACCATCTGTGAGTAGCTCCAAATTTGCACATGTGATAGACAACTACAAACTGAAGACACCTGCGATTGAGGGAGCGATTTGGGAACAAGGATATAGATGGAGGGAATGCAGAGGGACAAAGTGAGGAGTTTGGGGGAGCTGTACAGGGGATTAGCAATGAAATCAACCCCCAATATAAGGCCGAGGACTCTTTGGAGAGTATATTTTAAAACAAAAGTGACTTTGATCCCATTAGCAGCAATGCCTCCATCAAGACGTTCCATTGTCTCCTCAACAATGACATGTTCAAATTGTATTCAGACAGAAAGAAAAATAGAGGTAACTTAACAGTGACCGAGAGAGAGGCAATAAAAATCCTCAGAGACAATAAAGATATTGTAATGCAGATAAAGGGGGTGGAATAGTAGTGATGGATTATGCATATTACCGTAATGAATTGTTGTCACAGTTATCAGATACCACCAATTATGGCAAACTGTTCTTCAATCCCACAGATAAGTATAAAACAGAGCTGTGTAACACATTGAAAATGGGCAAAACACAGGGGTGGATTACGGAGAATATGTATGAGTATTTGGTACCAGCATTTCCGGTTATACCGGTAATCTACACACTCCCTAAAATACATAAGGATAGTGAGAACCCGCCAGGTCGACCTATAATATCTCGTGGTTCTCTAAACGAGAACATAGCGCATTTTATTGAGTATCTATTACAACCGTGCATTAAGAAAATTGGGAGTTACTTGCAAGATACAAATGATTTTCTTAGGATGATACAGAGTGTAGATTTACCCTTGAAAGATTTGGTGATGGTTACATTAGATGTATAAAGCCTATACACCTGTATACTGCATGAGGCGGGAATAAAATCTGTAAGGGATTTGATGTTGGGGAACCCGAATTATGTGGGTCCTCCGATAGAATTTGTACTGTCTTTGCTTGAGTTCATCTTATATCGTAATTATTTTAAATTTGAAAAACAGTATTTTCTGCAACGCACTGGGACTGCCAAGGGGTCACGGGTAGCGCCCACATATGCCAATGCGTTTATGTGGGAATATGAAACCCAAAACATTTTTTCACATCATTTGTTTTGGAGATATGGCGCCTTTTATAGGCGCTATATAGATGATATTTTCTTTTTGTGGTTGGGGTCCATTGAGGAAGTAATTGAATTTGTGGAACAATTGAATCAACTGGACAGTCCAGTGAAATTGAAGATGAATTTCAGCAAAGACAGAGAGAATTTCCTGGATGTGACAATTTATAAGAGTGAAGGGAGGCTACAGACATGTATATTCACCAAGTCAACTGACAGGAACACCATATTACACTATGGCAGTCACCATCCTAGGCACTTAATAAACTCATTGCCCAAGTCGCAAATGTTGCCGGTAGCCAGGATTGACAGTGAGTTCTCCAAGAGGAGACAAGATTTGGAAGTCATGAGTGAGAAATTCACTCAGAGAGGCTACCCGAGGCAATTGATCGACAATACATCAAAATGGGCAGAAGGTTTAGATCGTAGTGAGCTCTTGCAGGTGGGAGAGATGGTCACTAAACCAGAAACCCATAGGCCAGGCAAACGCCAACCAGAAGGAGATATTTATTACACCAGTCAGTACAGTTCTAAGAGTGCTGAGGTCAAACACATTATACTTAAATATTGGGATGTAGTATACATGGATGAACAAACGAGAGGTAAAATAAGCAAGAAACCCAAGTTTAGTTATTCGCGTTCGTGGAATTTAAAAGAATGACCTCAGACCCAAGGGATAAATATGACAAGAGACATGATAGGTTGGGCCCAGTTGTAAGACCAGGAGTACATAAATGCAAGGGTTGTGTGATGTGTGGTACTCTGATTCTAGGTACCCACTTCACACACCCGTATACAGGTAAAAGATATGAAGTGAGGCAGCGGATGACCTGTGAAACCCCTATGGTGGTGTACATCATAAAGTGCCCATGCGGGTTGCTTTATTGTGGTAAAATGATCAGACCACTGAAAGAAAAAATAGGCATGCACAGGTCGAGTATAAGGGCAGCCTTAGACCCAGATAGGGCAAAGAACAGAAACAAAAGTGATGGGAAACAAGATATAGCCCAGCAGCCGGTCGCCAAGCATTGGGCTGAGGCTAAACATGATGCCTCCTCTTTTAGGTGCATGCCCATTGAGCATTTTAGAACGCATCCATGGGGAGGTGATACAGGAAAGATGTTGCTGAAAAGGGAGGCGTTCTGGATATATGAGTTAAATTGTATGATCCTTTATGGTATGAATGGACAAGTTAATTTGAGTTGCTTTTTGAACTAAAAGAATTTCCAGAGAAAGATATTTAAGTCGGTAAATAATTGACCTCATGATACCTCCGTAGTTGTTAGTGTTTTTATATAAAGGCTACAATTTGGTTTCTTTATTTTTTCTTTCCTTTTAGGATTTGTCACAATTGGATTTTTATGGACACTGTAACTTGAACCTTTTTGAGACACACCGGTGACATCTTGTGGATGTTTTAATGTATTACAAGTATATATTTTTTAATCACAACACGGACACGATTGTATCATGAGAATATTAAATATTGTTTCATGTATTTATATTTTTACTAAAAATGTATAAACACATATGTACATACGTTTGATAATATAGATGGCAAATGTGATATTGTCATTTTCACTATAAATAATCACTTGCTATTTGTTAGCAGATAATTAATTGAACACATGATTTGTATTGAAGAGTTAATTGCAAGAAGGCACTGATTGGTTTAAGAATATGCACTGTGTTATTTAATATTTAATGTGTGTTTTAATGAGTTTGTATCGTCCCAACAGGGACCGAAACGTCAGGCACAGATACTATGAAACAATAAATAATTAATTAAAAAAAAAAAAGGGCACAGATACTATGCAACAATAAATAATTGAACTTTTAAAATAGGGAGTGCAGGTCTGTGAATAAATTGGTGTATATGAAATTACCGTGCACCCCTCCCTTCGAAGAAGCTATTGGCCTTGGAGTGCGGATACTCACTTGCAAGTATATATATACAGTATATATACTGTATATATATTATATATATATATATATATATATTATATATATATATAGCAGAAAACAAACAAACCGCACTCCAAGGACTTCGTGTCTCAAAAGTCAAGTGAAAGTTTATTCTTGCTCAACGTTTCGGCGCTCCAACTGAGGCCATCTTCCTGAAGACGGCCTCAGTTGGAGCGCCGAAACGTTGAGCAAGAATAAACTTTCACTTGGCTTTTGAGACACGAAGTCCTTGGAGTGCCGTTGTTTGTTTTCTGCTATACTAATGTGTTGACCGGCACCCAGGTATTTGAGGACAGTTGATACATTGGTAAACTTGTACACAGTAGGTATCACACGGTTTGGTGGACCTCTGGCATTCATATTTAGGTTTTTTTTCGTCACCTAATATGTGGGAGATAGATGAAAACTTGGATTTTTTTTTGAATATTCACAAAATTGTGTAAATTGCCAAGTTCAGAAAAGCTCTAAAACCTGGTAATTAGGAATACAAAGATTTTATGTACTCATTTTGGATTTTGCAGAATGTGTAGTTGTGTAAACGATATGGTTTTCTGTGATAAACCTATGTTTAACCCCCTGTTACATGATTTTTTGGCTCTGGCATCTAAAGTATGCTGATGTCTGCTATAATGCAAAAAGAGGTAGCCGGAGAGCACTTGTTTCTTTAGTTAAAAGATCATTTCTTTATTTGCAGACATTTACTGCACAACATGTTTCGGCTTCACAGGCCTTCATCAGGTGCATGAAGGCCTGTGAAGCCGAAACATGTTGTGCAGTAAATGTCTGCAAATAAAGAAATGATCTTTTAACTAAAGAAACAAGTGCTCTCCGGCTACCTCTTTTTGTATTAGTAACCTTTGGCACTCCAGCACGGGGATTGCAGCGCGTAGAGAAGCACACTCACACGGATGGATACATAAAGGACTTTTTTATAGTTGGATGTCTGCTATAATGCTTTGAGTCCTAAATCTCCATAAAACTGTCAAATTCAAAATTTTGTCCTTGAAAATGGCATTATAATCTGTAATCCACATGGCTTTATTAAGGATAGGTCGTGTCAGACAAATTTGATTGCTTTTTACGATGAGGTAAGTAAGATGCTGGACAGAGGGGGAGCAGTAGATCTGTGACCTATTTGGATTTTGCCAAAGCGTTAGATACTGTTTCCCAAAAATGACTGCTTTCTAAACTAAGGTCTGTTGGACTTAAAGGGAACATAAACCTTTTTGAACATTGTTCATCTGGATACTAAATTTGCTAATAATTGAAGACAATGCTATGTTTGGCATACCTTTCAGATTTATTTTCTGTTAAAAATCTTGAATAGGGCTCAGGCCCTTCTTCCTCTCTTATCCTTCTCAATAACTCGCTAAGGTGCCGCCGGCACTTACCCATTAAGTGCAGCCATTAAAGGGGTTGTTCACCTTCCAAACACTTTTTTCAGTTCAGTTGTTTTTAGATTGTTCCCCAGAAATAAAGACTTTTTTCAATTACTTTCCATTATTTATTTTTTACGTTTTTTCCAAAATTTAAAGGTGAATGTTCCTGTCTCTGGTGTTTGAGTCTGGCAGCTCAGAAATTCAGGCGCAGACTCTAAACTGTTTCAATTTTGCAACATTGAGTTGATACATTTCTCAGCAGCATCTCTGGAGTATTAGCAACAATTGTATCAAGTCTAACAGCTGCCTGTAATGAAACCCAGGGATTCTGCTCAGCAGGGACAAAGATAAGAAATGTATCAACTAAATGTATCCATTTAGAACAGTTTACAGGATCTGCGACCCCCCCCCCCCCCCCAGAGCTGCTTCAGAAGGAGAGAAATGACACTTTAGACCTCAATATAATAAAAACCGTCACACATAGAAAATAGAAAGTAATTGGAAAAAGTCGTTATTTCTGGTGATCTATCTGAAACCAACTAGTTGTTTGAAGGTGAACAACCCCTTTAAGGATGGGGTGGGCAGGCAGTTCTCTGTGACGTAAGTTTAGTATCCTGCTTCCTAAATCACTAGGTCCACTTACTCTCATGTGCTGCAAGAATTTACCCTGACCAAACTGTCAGACGAACAAGCACATCTTATTATACGAATCCTCTACCCGTTCGGGTGCTTCTCTGTATTAGGTATTAGATGAAAACTTGGATTTTTTTTTTTTCGAATATTCACAAAATTTTGTAAATTGCCAAGTTCAGAAAAGCTCTAAAACCTGGTAATTAGGAATACAAAGATTTTATGTACTCATTTTGGATTTTGCAGAATGTGTAGTTGTGCAAACGATATGGTTTTCTGTGATAAACCTATGTTTAACCCCCTGTTACATGATTTTTTGGCTCTGGCATCTAAAGTATGCTGATGTCTGCTATAATGCAAAAAGAGGTAGCCGGAGAGCACTTGTTTCTTTAGTTAAAAGATCATTTCTTTATTTGCAGACATTTACTGCACAACATGTTTCGGCTTCACAGGCCTTCATCAGGTGCATGTTCCTGTCTCTGGTGTTTGAGTCTGGCAGCTCAGAAATTCAGGCGCAGACTCTAAACTGTTTCAATTTTGCAACATTGAGTTGATACATTTCTCAGCAGCATCTCTGGAGTATTAGCAACAATTGTATCAAGTCTAACAGCTGCCTGTAATGAAACCCAGGGATTCTGCTCAGCAGGGACAAAGATAAGAAATGTATCAACTAAATGTATCCATTTAGAACAGTTTACAGGATCGGCGACCCCCCCCCCCTCCCAGAGCTGCTTCAGAAGGAGAGAAATGACACTTTAGACCTCAATATAATAAAAACCGTCACACATAGAAAATAGAAAGTAATTGGAAAAAGTCGTTATTTCTGGTGATCTATCTGAAACCAACTAGTTGTTTGAAGGTGAACAACCCCTTTAAGGATGGGGTGGGCAGGCAGTTCTCTGTGACGTAAGCTTAGTATCCTGCTTCCTAAATCACTAGGTCCACTTACTCTCATGTGCTGCAAGAATTTACCCTGACCAAACTGTCAGACGAACAAGCACATCTTCTTATACGAATCCTCTACCCGTTCGGGTGCTTCTCTGTCTTAGGTCTGCCTGCAGAATCTGCAGTAATAGAAAGCATTTGAATCAGGTCAGATTGCACGCTTTTCTAAATGCAGAGTTGAGTCGAGAACTGCATAAAAACCGGGGGAAAGAGAACTGGCTGTCAATCAACACTATGGCCTAGACGCTGAAGAGTAAGAATCTCTCATCAGCTCTTACATACTGATGTTTTTCAGAGGGAACTAAAGGTTTTTGTTTTTGCATCACTGCAGATTGCAATGAAGGGGGACTATTCTATTAAAAGATCAGTATGACACAATATAGATAGGAAACTGGCTACTAGTGATGGGTGATTTTATTCGGCAGACAGGAATTCACTTCAAATTTCTGCACTTCGCCACCCACAAAACTGCTGCAAAAATTTGCTGCATCAAAAAAGATGCGCACATAAAAAAAAATTTGCTGGCCATTTAATGCATTTGGACAAAAAAATTGCACTTGTAAAAATTGTGTTCATAAAAATTGTTGCGTGTCAGAATTATTTTGACGGCCATGGACTAACACATTTGGACAAAAAAGTTGCACGTGTAAAAGTTGTCGAGCATCAAAATGATTTTGACGTCCATTGACTTCAATGCATTTCGCTATTTTTTTGGGTGAAACAGGACAGATTCGCTCGTCACTACTGGCTACAGGATTGGGTACAGATTGTGGTTGTTAATGGTACATTCTCTACTAAGTAATGTTCTTAGTGGGTCCATCAGGGCTCTGTATTGGGTTCATGTTTATTTAACTTGTTCATTAATGACTTAGGGGAGGGTATTGTAAGTAATGTATCTGTGTTTGCAGATGACACAAAACTATGCAGCCCAATTAATTCTATCCAGGATGCAAACAACTCCAACCTTTTCAGATACTCGCCTGAACAACTAATTATTCGGATTATTGTATGAAACCCAGAGCAGATCACGATATCTTCCAACTGTAAACGAGACCTCTGCCATTGACTTGCACATGGCATTGGCAGGTTTGAGTTGGAGTACTATTTTCCAGACTTTTAGCAGCCTCTAGGTTTAATAAATCTTGAAAATTTAGATTTTTTTTTTTGTCTAAAAAAAAAAAATGTTCCCCTTAAAAACTATGACCAGAAAAACGTACTTTAGTAAATACTGTACTATAACTTGTACCCTTAATGGGACTTCACTAGGCAAATACTAATGGAAAAGGTCCTTGAACTCTTTATAGATCATAAACTTGGCTGTAGCAAGCAATGCCAATCAGCAGCTGCAGGGGCATAGATTTGGAGGAGGAGTTTATTCCATTACAGATCTGTACAGTTTATTCCACTGGTAATATCCCATCTAGAATATGCCATACAGTTTTGGTCTCCAGTGCTCAAACAGAACATTAGTGAATTAGGGATGGTCCAGAGAAGGGCAACTAAGCTGGTAAAAGGTATGGAAAATCTCAGCTATGCGGAAAGACTGGCCAAGTTGGGGTTGTTCACGCTGTAGAAGAAGCATTTGAGGGGTTATATAATAACTATAAAGTATATAAATGGATAGGCTAGGATTCAGTCACATAACTGTTGTATCAGTTAGGCATGGGTGAAAATAAGTTATGTATCAGTCACAAATTGGTAACATTGTTAGGCATCAGTTGTAAAAAGGTTACATATCGGTAATGTATCAGTTAGGTATCGGTCACATATCAGTTACATATTGATTCTGTATCAGTCACATATCAGTTACATGTAGGTTCGGTATTGGTAACATATCAGTTAGGTATCAGTCACATATAGTTGACATATCGTTAGGGATCGGTCACATATTTGTCACATATCAGTGAGGTATTGGTCAAATATCATAGGTATCGGTCACATATCGGTTACGTATCAGTCACAAATCTGTTACAAATCAGTTACATATCAGTGAGGAATTGGTCACATATCTGTTACATATTGGTTAGTTATCAGTCACATATCATTTACATATTAGTTATGTATCATTCACATATCATTACATATTGGTTAGTTATCAGTCACATATCGGTTACATATCAAATAGGTATCAGTCACATATCGGTTAGGCATCAGTGTCATATATGTTACATAACTGTTGTATTAGTTAGGTATGGGTCAAAATCAGTTATGTATCAGTCACATATCAATTACATATCACTCAAGTGTTGGTCACATATTTGTTAGGTATCAGTCACATATCGGTTACTTGGCACTTAAATATTGGTCACATATTGGTTATATATTTGGTTAGGTATCAGTCAAAAATCTGTTACAAATCGGTTACATATCAGTGAGAAATTGGTCACATATCTGTTAGATATTGGTTAGTTATCAGTTACATATTAGTTAGGTATCATTCACATATCATTACATATTGGTTAGTTATCAGTCACATATCGGTAACATATCAAATAGGTATCAGTCACATATCGGTTAGGTATCTGTGTCATATATGTTACGTAACTGTTGTATTAGTTAGTTATGGGTCAAAAACAGTTATGTATCAGTCACATATCAATTACATATCACTTAAGTGTTGGTCACATTTTGGTTAGGTATCAGTCACATCGGTTAATAATTGGGAACATATTGGTTAGGTTTCAGTCACATATTGGTTATGTATCAGTTACATATTGGTCACATAATGGTTATGTATCGGTCACATATTGGATATTGGTCACATTTAGTCTACGTATCAGTTAGGTATCGGTCACATATCGGTTAGGTATCATTCATGTGTCATATTGTTTTCATATCAGGTATTGGTCACATTTAGGTTACATATTGGTTAGGTATCTGTCACATATTGATTACATATTGGTCAGGTATCGCACAAATATTAGTTAGGTCTCAGATATCAGTTACATATCGGTCAGGTATTGGTTACATTTTGTTTAGTTATCGGTTACACAAATTGGTAAGTTATCGTGACATAGCTGTTACATATCAGTTACATCTCTGTAAGATATTGGTCACATATTGGTTAGGTATCGGTCAAATATTAGTTACAAATTGGTAAGGTATCAATCATGTTTCGGTTATGTATCACTTAGGTATCAGTCACATATCAGTTACATTAGGTATTGGTCACATATTGTTCAATATCAATCACATAGTCGCATATTGGTTGAGTATCAGTCACATATCGGTTAGGTATTGGTTACATATCGGTTACATATTGGTCTCATATCGGTTAAATATTGGCTAGCTATTAGTCACATATGGGTTAGGTATTTGTCACATATTGGTTATTATTCAGATATATATTAGTTACATATCATTTAGGTATTGGTCACCTATTGCTTAGGTATCAGTCACCTATCGGTCTCATATAAGTTACATATCAGTCATATATCCATTTTATTTTGTTATGGTATTGTCACATATTGGTAAGGTATCGGTCACATATTGGTTATATATCAGTTATGAATCAGTCTCATATCAGTAACCTATCAGGTATCGTAACATATTGGTTATGTATCAGTCACATATTGGTCACTTTTTAGTGACATATCGGTCACATATCAGTTACATATTGGTTAGGTATCTGTCACATATCAGTTATGTATCAGTTACATATTGTTTACATATTGGGTTTGGTACCAGTTGCATAGCAGTCACATGTATATTAACATATCGGTTATGGATCAGATACATTTCAGTAAGGTATCAGACACATTAGTTAGGTATCAGTCACATATTGGTGATGTATTCGATAGGTACTAGAAACATATCGGTATGGTATCAGTGACATCAGTTACATATTGGTCAGGTATCGGTCACATTGGCTAGGTGTCTGTCAGATATCAGCTACATATTAGTCAGGTATAAGTCGCATATCATGTTAATATAATTAGAAATGGCTGTGTGTTATTTATCAGTCAGATATCTATTACATATAGGCTACCTATCAGTTAGGTATCGGTCATATATTAGTTAGGAATCAATCACATATCAGTCGCATATTGGTTGGGTATCAGTCACATATTGGTTAGGTATCAGTCACATATCGGTTACATATCAGTCTCATATTGGTTAAATGTTGCCTAGCTATTGGTCACATGGGTTAGGTATTAGTCACATATTGATTATGCCGATATATATTAGTTACATATCACTTACGTATTGGTCAACTATTGGTTAGGTATCAGTCACCTATCGGTTTCATATCAGTTACATATCAGCCATATATGGGTAACATATTGGTAAGGTATTGTCACATATTGGTTAGGTATCGGTCACATATTGGTTAGGAATCCGTCACATATATCAGTCAAATATCAGTTACATAGTTACATATTGATCACATGTTGGTTAGGTATTGGTCACATATTGGTTACATACAAGATAGGTATCCGTCACATATCGGTTACATATCGGTTAGGTAACAGTCACATATCAATTAAATATTGGTTAGGTATCAGTCAAATATTACATATCAGTTAGGTATCAGTCACATATCGGTTGGTATCAGTCAAATATTGGTTACATATCAGTTAGTCACATATCGGTTAGGTATCAATCACTTATTGGTTAGGTATTTGTTACATATCGGTTGGATATCAGTCAAATATCCGTTACAGAGTTAGACATTGATCACATATTGGTTAGGTATTGGTCACATATTAGTTACATATAAGATAAGTATCGGTCACATATCAGGTATCGGTGACAAATCGGTTAGTTAACAGTCACATATCAATTACATATAGGTTAGGTATTGGTTACATATCGGTTAGGTATCAGTCACATATCATGACATATCAGTTAGGTATCAGTCACATATCAGTTGGTATCAGTCACATATCGGTTGGTATCAGTCAAATATTGGTTACATATCAGTTAGTCAGATATCGGTTAGGTATCAGTCACTTATTGGTTACATATTGGTTAGGTATCGGTTACATATCGGTTAGATATCAGTCAAATATAAGTTACAGAATTAGACATTGATCACATATTGGTTAGGTATTGGTCACATATTGGTTACAAATAAGATAAGTATTGGTCACATATCGGTTACATATCAGTTAGGTATCGGTTAGTTAACAGTCACATATCAATTACATATAGGTTAGGTATTGGTTACATATCGGTTAGGTATCAGTCACATATCATGACATATCAGTTAGGTATCAGTCACATATCGGTTGGTATCAGTCAAATATCGGTTACATATCAGTTAGTTATCAGTCACATATCAGTTAAGTATCAATCAAATATTGGTTACCTATAAAATAGGTATCGGTCACATATTGGTTAGGTATCGGTGACAAATCGGTTAGGTAACAGTCTTATAACAATTACATATTAGTTAGGCATCAGTCACATATAACATATCAGGTAGGTATCCGTCACATATTGGTTGGCATCATTCAAATATCGGTTACATATCAGTTAGTTAGTCACATATCAGTCAGGTATCAGTCACTTATTGGTTACATATTGGTTAGGTATTGGTCACAAATTGGTTACATACAAGATAGGTATCGGTCACATATCAGTTAGGTATGGGTTAGGTAACAGTCACATATCAATTACATATTGGTTAGGTATCAGTCACATATTACATATCAGTTAGGTATCAGTCACATATCAGTTGGTATCAGTCAAATATCGTTTACATATCAGTTAGTTAGTCACATATCAGTTAGGTAAAAGTCACATATCAATTACATATTGGTTAGGTATCAGTCACATATTCATATAAGTTAGGTATCACTCACATATCGGTTGGTATCAGTTAGTTAGTCACATATCAGTTAGGTAAAAGTCACATATCAATTACATATTGGTTAGGTATCAGTCACATATTCATATAAGTTAGGTATCACTCACATATCGGTTGGTATCCGTCAAACATCGGTTACATATCAGTTAGTTACATATCGGTTAGGTATCAGTCACTTATTGGTTACATATTGGTTAGGTATTGATTACATATCGGTTAGATATCAGTCAAATATCAGTTACATATCAGTTAGTTATCAGTCACATATCAGTTAAGTATCAGTCACATATTGGTTACATATAAGATAGGTATCAGTCACATATCGGTTACATATCGGTTAGGTATCGGTGAAAAATCGGTTAGGTAACAGTCACATATCAATTACATATTGGTTAGGTATCAGCCACATATTACATATCAGTTAGGTATCAGTCAAATATCGGTTGGTATCAGTCACAAATCGGTTGGTATCAGTCAAATACCGGTTACAAATCAGTTAGTTAGTCGCATATCGGTTAGGTATCAGTCACTTATTAGTTACATATTGGTTAGGTATTGGTTAAATATCAGTTAGGTATCAGTCAAATATCACTTACATAGTTAGATATTGATCACATATTGCTTAGGTATTGGTCACATATTGGTTACATACAAAATAGGTATCGGTCACATATCAGTTAGGTATCGGTGACAAATTGGTTAGGTAACAGTCACATATCAATTACATATTGGTTAGGTATTGGTTAAATATTGGTTAGGTATCAATCAAATATCAGTTACATTGTTAGATATTGATCACATATAGGTTAGGTATTGTTTACATATTGGTTAGGTATCAGTCAAATATCAGTTACATTGTTAGATATTGATCACATATTGGTTAGGTATTGGTCACATATTGGTTACATACAAGATAGGTATCGGTCACATATCGGTTACATATCGGTTAGGTATCAGTGACAAATCGGTTATAGAACAGTCACATATCAATTACATATTGGTTATGTATCAGTCACATATTACATATCAGTTAGGTATCAGTCACATATCGGTTGGTATCAGTCACATATCGGCTGGTATCAGTCAAATATCGGTTATGTATCAGTTAGTTAGTCACATATTGGTTAGGTATCAGTCAACTATTGGTTACATATTGGTTAGGTATTGGTTATATATCGGTTAGGTATCAGTCAAATATCAGTTACATAGTTAGATATGGATCACATATTGGTTAGGTATTGGTCACATATTGGTTCCATACAAGATAGGTATCGGTCACATATTGGTTACATATCTGTTAGGTATCGGTGACAAATCGGTTAGGTAACTGTCACATATCAATTACATATTGGTTAGGTATTGGTTACATATCGGTTAGGTATCAGTCACATATCATGACATATCAGTTAGGTATCAGTCACATATCGGTTGGTATCAGTCAAATATCGGTTACATATCAGTTAGGTAACAGTCACATATCAATTACATATTGGTTAGGTATTGGTTACATATCTGTTAGGTATCAATCACATATCAGTTACATAGTTAGATATTGATCACATATTGGTTAGGTATTGGTTACATATCGGTTAGGTATCAATCAAATATCAGTTGCATAGTTAGATATTGATCACATATTGGTTACATACAAGATAGGTATTGGTTACATATCGGTTAGGTATTGGTGACAAATCGGTTAGGTAAGAGTCACATATCAATTACATATTGGTTATGTATCAGTCACATATTACATATCAGTTAGGTATCAGTCATATATCGGTTGGTATCAATCACATATCGGTTGGTATCAGTCAAATATCGGTTATATATCAGTTAGTTAGTCACATATTGGTTAGGTATCAGTCACCTATTGGTTACATATTGGTTAGGTATTAGTTACATATCGATTAGGTATCAGTCAAATATCAGTTACATAGTTATTGATCACATATTGGTTAGGTATTGGTCCCATATTAGTTACATATAAGATAAGTATCGGTCACATATCGGTTACATCAGTTAGGTATCGGTGACAATTTGGTTAGGTAACAGTCACATATCAATTACATATTGGTTAGGTATTGGTTACATATCGGTTAAGTATCAGTCACTTATCATGACATATAAGTTAGGTATCAGTCCCATATCGGTTGGTATCAGTCACATATCGGATGGTATCAGTCACATATCGGTTACATATCAGTTAGTTAGTCACATATCGGTTAGGAATCAGTCACTTATTGGTTACATATTGGTTAGGTATCAGTCAAATATCAGTTACATCGTTAGATATTGATCACATATTGGTTAGGTATTGGTTACATATCGGTTAAGTATCAGTCACTTATCATGACATATCAGTTAGGTATCAGTCACATATCGGTTGGTATCAGTCACATATCGGTTGGTATCAGTCAAATATCGGTTACATATCAGTTAGTTAGTCACATATCGGTTGGGAATCAGTCACATATTGTTACATATTGGTTAGGTATCAGTCAAATATCAGTTACATCGTTAGATATTGATCACATATTGGTTAGGTATCAATCACATATCGGTTACATATCAGTTAG
The DNA here is from genome assembly GCF_017654675.1 of Xenopus laevis. Classification (NCBI taxonomy): domain Eukaryota; kingdom Metazoa; phylum Chordata; class Amphibia; order Anura; family Pipidae; genus Xenopus; species Xenopus laevis. The sequence continues at coordinate 92,084,372 of NC_054372.1, forward strand.
GTATCGGTGACAAATCCGTTAGATAACAGTCACATATCAATTACATATTGGTTAGGTATTGGTTACATATCGGTTAGGTATCAGTCACATATCATGACATATCAGTTAGGTATTGGTCACATATCGGTAACATATCAGTTAGGTATCGGTGACAAATCGGTTAGGTAACAGTCACATATCAATTACATATTGGTTATGTATCAGTCACATATTACATATCAGTTAGGTATCACTCACATATCGGTAGGTATCAGTCACATATCGGTTGGTATCAGTCAAATATTGGTTACATATCAGTTAGTTAGTCACATATCGGTTAGATATCAGTCACTTATTGGTTACATATTGGTTAGGTATTGGTTACATATTGGTTAGGTATCAATCAAATATCAGTTACATCGTTAGATATTGATCACATATAGGTTAGGTATTGGTCACATATTGGTTACAGATAGGTATCTGTCACATATCGGTTACATATCAGTTAGGTATCAGTCACATATCGGTTGGTATCAATCACATATCGGTTGGTATCAGTCAAATATCGGTTACATATCAGTTAGTTAGACACATATCGGTTAGGAATCAGTCACATATTGTTACATATTGGTTAGGTATCAGTCAAATATCAGTTACATCGTTAGATATTGATCACATATTGGTTAGGTATCAGTCACATATCGGTTACATATCAGTTAGGTATCGGTGACAAATCCGTTAGATAACAGTCACATATCAAGTACATATTGGTTAGGTATTGGTTACATATCGGTTAGGTATCAGTCACATATCATGACATATCAGTTAGGTATTGGTCACATATCGGTAACATATCAGTTAGGTATCGGTGACAAATTGGTTAGGTAACAGTCACATATTAATTACATATTGGTTATGTATCAGTCACATATTACATATCAGTTAGGTATCACTCACATATCGGTAGGTATCAGTCACATATCGGTTGGTATCAGTCAAATATCGGTTACATATCAGTTAGTTAGTCACAAATCGGTTAGGTATCAGTCACTTATTGGTTACATATTGGTTACATATTGGTTAGGTATCAATCAAATATCAGTTACATCGTTAGATATTGATCACATATAGGTTAGGTATTGGTCACATATTGGTTACAGATAGGTATCGGTCACATATCGGTTACATATCAGTTAGGTATCAGTCACATATCGGTTGGTTTCAATCACATATCGGTTGGTATCAGTCAAATATCGGTTACATATCAGTTTGTTAGACACATATCGGTTAGGAATCAGTCACATATTGTTACATATTGGTTAGGTATCAGTCAAATATCAGTTACATCGTTAGATATTGATCACATATTGGTTAGGTATCAGTCACATAACGGTTACATATCAGTTAGGTATCGGTGACAAATCCGTTAGATAACAGTCACATATCAATTACATATTGGTTGGGTATTGGTTACATATCGGTTAGGTATCAGTCACATATCATGACATATCAGTTAGGTATTTGTCACATATCGGTTACATATCAGTTAGGTATCGGTGACAAATCGGTTAGGTAACAGTCACATATCAATTACATATTGGTTATGTATCAGTCACATATTACATATCAGTTAGGTATCACTCACATATCGGTTGGTATCAGTCACATATCGGTTGGTATCAGTCAAATATCGGTTACATATCAGTTAGTTAGTCACATATCGGTTGGGAATCAGTCACATATTGTTACATATTGGTTAGGTATCAGTCAAATATCAGTTACATCGTTAGATATTGATCACATATTGGTTAGGTATCAATCACATATCGGTTACATATCAGTTAGGTATCGGTGACATATCGGTTAGGTATCAGTCACTTATTGGTTACATATTGGTTAGGTATTGGTTACATATCGGTTAGGTATCAGTCACATATCATGACATATCAGTTAGGTATTGGTCACATATCGGTTACATATCAGTTAGGTATCGGTGACAAATCGGTTAGGCAACAGTCACATATCAATTACATATTGGTTATGTATCAGTCACATATTACATATCAGTTAGGTATCAGTCACATATCGGTTGGTATCAGTCACATATCGGTTGGTATCAGTCAAATATCGGTTACATATCAGTTAGTTAGTCACATATCGGTTGGGAATCAGTCACATATTGTTACATATTGGTTAGGTATCAGTCAAATATCAGTTACATCGTTAGATATTGATCACATATTGGTTAGGTATCAATCACATATCGGTTACATATCAGTTAGGTATCGGTGACAAATCGGTTAGGTAACAGTCACATATCAATTACATATTGGTTATGTATCAGTCACATATTACATATCAGTTAGGTATCACCCACATATCGGTTGGTATCAGTCACATATCGGTTGGTATCAGTCAAATATCGGTTACATATCAGTTAGTTAGTCACATATCGGTTAGGTATCAGTCACTTATTGGTTACATATTGGTTAGGTATTGGTCACATATTGGTTAGGTATCAATTAAATATCAGTTACATCGTTAGATATTGATCACATATAGGTTAGGTATTGGTCACATATTGGTTACAGATAGGTATCGGTCACATATCGGTTACATATCAGTTAGGTATCAGTCACATATCGTTTGGTATCAGTCACATATCGGTTGGTATCAGTCAAATATCGGTTGGTATCAGTCACATATCGGTTGGTATCAGTCACATATCGGTTACATATTGGTTAGGTATTGGTTACATATTGGTTAGGTATCAATCAAATATCAGTTACATCGTTAGATATTGATCACATATAGGTTAGGTATTGGTCACATATTGGTTACAGATAGGTATCGGTCACATATCGGTTACATATCAGTTAGGTATCAGTCACATATCGGTTGGTTTCAATCACATATCGGTTGGTATCAGTCAAATATCGGTTACATATCAGTTTGTTAGACACATATCGGTTAGGAATCAGTCACATATTGTTACATATTGGTTAGGTATCAGTCAAATATCAGTTACATCGTTAGATATTGATCACATATTGGTTAGGTATCAGTCACATAACGGTTACATATCAGTTAGGTATCGGTGACAAATCCGTTAGATAACAGTCACATATCAATTACATATTGGTTGGGTATTGGTTACATATCGGTTAGGTATCAGTCACATATCATAGACATATCCAGTTAGGTATTTGTCACATATCGGTTACATATCAGTTAGGTATCGTGACAAATCGTGTTAGGTAACAGTCACATATCAATTACATATTGGTTATGTATCAGTCACATATTACATATCAGTTAGGTATCACTCACATATCGGTTGGTATCAGTCACATATCGGTTGGTATCAGTCAAATATCGGTTACATATCAGTTAGTTAGTCACATATCGGTTGGGAATCAGTCACATATTGTTACATATTGGTTAGGTATCAGTCAAATATCAGTTACATCGTTAGATATTGATCACATATTGGTTAGGTATCAATCACATATCGGTTACATATCAGTTAGGTATCGGTGACATATCGGTTAGGTATCAGTCACTTATTGGTTACATATTGGTTAGGTATTGGTTACATATCGGTTAGGTATCAGTCACATATCATGACATATCAGTTAGGTATTGGTCACATATCGGTTACATATCAGTTAGGTATCGGTGACAAATCGGTTAGGCAACAGTCACATATCAATTACATATTGGTTATGTATCAGTCACATATTACATATCAGTTAGGTATCAGTCACATATCGGTTGGTATCAGTCACATATCGGTTGGTATCAGTCAAATATCGGTTACATATCAGTTAGTTAGTCACATATCGGTTGGGAATCAGTCACATATTGTTACATATTGGTTAGGTATCAGTCAAATATCAGTTACATCGTTAGATATTGATCACATATTGGTTAGGTAGTAATCACATATCGGTTACATATCAGTTAGGTATCGGTGACAAATCCGTTAGATAACAGTCACATATCAATTACATATTGGTTAGGTATTGGTTACATATCGGTTAGGTATCAGTCACATATCATGACATATCAGTTAGGTATTGGTCACATATCGGTAACATATCAGTTAGGTATCGGTGACAAATCGGTTAGGTAACAGTCACATATCAATTACATATTGGTTATGTACAGATGAAGCCACTTTGATTTGTGAGTTAAATGCGTCATGACTCAGGGTTAATTGAATAAACTGTGCTATCTAAAGTCATCTTAACTCATTTAATGCATTTAACCTTTTCATTAGCATACCAAAGCACCATTGTTCACAATGGTGAATGCTTTAATTAGATGGGATGTTGTGATGCAGTTTTCTGTGTTAAATGAGATAAATGGGATATCTGTGTTTAGTTATTCTGTGTCAAACAGACAAACCAAAGTGGCTGCATCTGTATCAGTCACATATTACATATCAGTTAGGTATCACTCACATATCGGTAGGTATCAGTCACATATCGGTTGGTATCAGTCAAATATTGGTTACATATCAGTTAGTTAGTCACATATCGGTTAGATATCAGTCACTTATTGGTTACATATTGGTTAGGTATTGGTTACATATTGGTTAGGTATCAATCAATATCAGTTACATCGTTAGATTTGATCACATATAGGTTAGGTATTGGTCACATATTGGTTTACAGATAGGTACTGTCACATATCGGTTACATATCAGTTAGGTATCAGTTCAACATATCGGTTTGGTATCAATCACATATCGGTTGTATCAGTCAAAATATCGTTACATATCAGTTAGTTAGACACATATCGGTTAGGAATCAGTCACATATTGTTACATATTGGTTAGGTATCAGCAAATATCTAGTTACATCGTTAGATATTGATCACATATTGGTTAGTATCAGTCACATATCGGTTACATATCAGTTAGGTATCGGTGACAAATCCGTTAGATAACAGTCACATATCAAGTACATATTGGTTAGGTATTGGTTACATATCGGTTAGGTATCAGTCACATATCATGACATATCAGTTAGGTATTGGTCACATATCGGTAACATATCAGTTAGGTATCGGTGACAAATTGGTTAGGTAACAGTCACATATTAATACATATTGGTTATGTATCAGTCCACATATACATATCAGTTAGGTATCACTCACATATCGGTAGGTATCAGTCACATATCGGTTGGTAATCAGTCAAATATCGGTTACATATCAGTTAGTTAGTCACAAATCGGTTACGGTATTCAGTCACTTATTGGTTACATATTGGTTACATATTGGTTAGGTATCAATCAAATATCAGTTACATCGTTAGATATTGATCACATATAGGTTAGGTATTGGTCACATTGGTTACAAAGGTATCGGTCACATATCGGTTTAGATATTCAGTTAGGTATCAGTTCACATATCGGTTGGTTTCAATCACATATCGGTTGGTATCAGTCAAATATCGGTTACATATCAGTTTTTTAGACACATATCGGTTAGGAATCAGTCACATATTGTTACATATTGGTTTAGGTATCAGTCAAATATCAGTTACATCGTTAGATATTGATCACATATTGGTAGGTATCAGTCACATACGGTTACATATCAGTTAGGCATCGGTGACAAATCAGTTAGATAACAGTCACATATCAATTATATATTGGTTGGTGTATTGGTTACATATCGGTTAGGTATCAGTCACATATCATGACATATCAGTTAGGTATTTGTCACAGTATCGGTTACATATCAGTTAGGTATCGGTGACAAATCGGTTAGGTAACAGTCACATATCAATTACATATTGGTTATGTATCAGTCACATATTACAGTATCAGTTAGGTATCACTCACATATCGGTTGGTATCAGTCACATATCGGTTGGTATCAGTCAAATATCGGTTACAATCAGTTAGTTAGTCACATATCGGTTGGGAAATCAGTCACATATTGTTACATATTGGTTAGGTATCAGTCAAATATCAGTTACATCGTTAGATATTGATCACATATTGGTTAGGTATTGGTCACATATTGGTTACATATCAGTTATCGGTCACATATCGGTTAGGTATCAGTCACATATCAATTACATATTGGTTATGTATCAGTCACATATTACATATCAGTTAGGTATCACCCACATATCGGTTGGTATCAGTCACATATCGGTTGGTATCAGTCAATATCGGTTACATATCAGTTAGTTAGTCACATATCGGTTAGGTATCAGTCACTTATTGGTTACATATTGGTTAGGTATTGGTCACATATGGTTAGGTTATCATCAAATATCAGTTACATCGTTAGATATTGATCACATATAGGTTAGGTATTGGTCACATATTGGTTAAGATAGGTATCGGTCACATATCGGTTACATATCAGTTAGGTATCAGTCACATATCGGTTGGTATCAGTCACATATCGGTTGGTATCAGTCAAATATCGGTTGGTATCAGTCACATATCGGTTGGTATCAGTCACATATCGGTTACATATTGGTTAGGTATTGGTTACATAGTTGGTAGGTGATCAATCAAATATCAGTTACATCGTTAAGGATTATTGATCACATATAGGTTAGGTTATTGGTCACATATTGGTTACAGGATAGGTATCGGTCACATACGGTTACATATCAGTTAGGTATAGTCACTATTCGGTTAGTATCAGGTCAAATATCGCGTTGGTATCAGTCACAGTATCGGTTGGTATCCAGTCAAATATCGGTTATATATCAGTTAGTCCACATATTGGTAAAGGTATCAGTCACCTATTGGGTTACAGATTGGTTAGGTATTGGTTACATATCGTTAGCGTATCAGTCAAATATCAGTTACATAGTTAGATATTGATCATATATTGGTTAGGAAGTCAGTCACTTATTTGGTTAACATATGGTTAGGTATCAGTCAAATATTCAGTTACATTCGTTAGATATTTATTCACATATTGGTTAGGTATTGGTTACATATCGGTTAAGTATCAGTCACTTATCATGACATATCAGTAGGTAATCAGTCATATATCGGTTGGTATCAGTCACATATCGGATGGTATCAGTCAAATATCGGTTACATATCAGTTAGTTAGTCACATATCGGTTAGGAATCAGTCACTTATTGGTTACATATTGGTTAGGTATCAGTCAAATATCAGTTACATCGTTAGATATTGATCACATATTGGTTAGGTATTTTTACATATCGGTTAAGTATCAGTCACTTATCATGACATATCAGTTAGGTATCAGTCACATATCGGTTGGTATCAGTCACATATTGGTTGGTATCAGTCAAATATCGGTTACATATCAGTTAGTTAGTCACATATCGGTTGGGAATCAGTCACATATTGGTTACATATTGGTTAGGTATCAGTCAAATATCAGTTACATCGTTAGATATTGATTACATATTGGAATAGGTATCAGTCACATATCGGTTACATATCAGTTAGGTATCGGTGACAAATCCGTTAGATAACAGTCACATATCAATTACATATTGGTTACATATCGGTTAGGTATCAGTCACATATCATGACATATCAGTTAGGTATTGGTCACATATCGGTTACATATCAGTTAGGTATCGGTGACAAATCGGTTAGGAAACAGTCACATATCAATTGCATATTGGTTATGTATCAGTCACATTACATATCAGTTAGGTATCACTCACATATCGGTTGGTATCAGTCACATATCGGTTGGTATCAGTCAAATATCGGTTACATATCAGTTAGTTAGTCACATATCGGTTAGGTATCAGTCACTTATTGGTTACATATTGGTTAGGTATTGGTTACATATTGGTTAGGTATCAATCAAATATCAGTTACATCGTTAGATATTGATCACATATAGGTTGGGTATTGGTCACATATCGGTCACATATCGGTTACATATCAGTTAGGTATCAGTCACATATCGGTTGGTATCAATCACATATCGGTTGGTATCAGTCAAATATCGGTTACATATCAGTTAGTTAGACACATATCGGTTAGGAATCAGTCTCATATTGTTACATATTGGTTAGGTATCAGTCAAATATCAGTTACATCGTTAGATAGTGATCACATATTGGTTAGGTATCAGTCACATATCATGACATATCAGTTAGGTATTGGTCACATATCGGTTACATATCACTTAGGTATCGGTGACAAATCGGTTAGGTATTGGTCACATATCAATTACATATTGGTTATGTATCAGTCACATATTACATATCAGTTAGGTATCACCCACATATCGGTTGGTATCAGTCACATATCGGTTGGTATCAGTCAAATATCGGTTACATATCAGTTAGTTAGTCACATATCGGTTAGGTATCAGTCACTTATTGGTTACATATTGGTTAGGTATTGGTTACATATCGGTTAGGTATCAATCAAATATCAGTTACATCGTTAGATATTGATCACATATAGGTTAGGTATTGGTCACATATTGGTTACAGATAGGTATCGGTCACATATCGGTTACATATCAGTTAGGTATCAGTCACATATCGGTTGGTATCAATCACATATCGGTTGGTATCAGTCAAATATCGGTTACATATCAGTTAGTTAGACACATATCGGTTTAGGAATCAGTCACATATTGTTACATATTGGTTAGGTATCAGTCAAATATCGGTTACATCGTTAGATATTGATCACATATTGGTTAGGTATCAGTCACATATCGGTTACATATCAGTTAGGTATCGGTGACAAATCCGTTAGATAACAGTCACATATCAATTACATATTGGTTACATATCGGTTAGGTATCAGTTCACATATCATGACATATCAGTTAGGTATTGGTCACATATCGGTTACATATCAGTTAGGTATCGGTGACAAATCGGTTAGGTAACAGTCACATATCAATTACATATTGGTTATGTATCAGTCACATATTACATAACAGTTAGGTATCACCCACATATCGGTTGGTATCAGTCACATATCGGTTGGTATCAGTCAAATATCGGTTACATATCAGTTAGTTAGTCACATATCGGTTAGGTATCAGTCACTTATTGGTTACATATTGGTTAGGTATTGGTTACATATCGGTTAGGTATCAGTCACATATCATGACATATCAGTTAGGTATTGGTCACATATCGGTTACATATCAGTTAGGTATCGGTGACAAATCGGTTAGGCAACAGTCACATATCAATTACATATTGGTTATGTATCAGTCACATATTACATATCAGTTAGGTATCACTCACATATCGGTTGGTATCAGTCACATATCGGTTGGTATCAGTCAAATATCGGTTACATATCAGTTAGTTAGTCACATATCGGTTAGGTATCAGTCACTTATTGGTTACATATTGGTTAGGTATTGGTTACATATTGGTTAGGTATCAATCAAATATCAGTTACATCGTTAGATATTGATCACATATAGGTTAGGTATTGGTCACATATTGGTTACAGATAGGTATCGGTCACATATCGGTTACATATCAGTTAGGTATCAGTCACATATCGGTTGGTATCAATCACATATCGGTTGGTATCAGTCAAATATCGGTTACATATCAGTTAGTTAGACACATATCGGTTAGGAATCAGTAACATATTGTTACATATTGGTTAGGTATCAGTCAAATATCAGTTACATCGTTAGATATTGATCACATATTGGTTAGGTATCAGTCACATATCGGTTACATATCAGTTAGGTATCGGTGACAAATCCGTTAGATAACAGTCACATATCAATTACATATTGGTTACATATCGGTTAGGTATCAGTCACATATCATGACATATCAGTTAGGTATCAGTCCCATATCGGTTGGTATCAGTCACATATCGGATGGTATCAGTCAAATATCGGTTACATATCAGTTAGTTAGTCACATATCGGTTAGGAATCAGTCACTTATTGGTTACATATTGGTTAGGTATCAGTCAAATATCAGTTACATCGTTAGATATTGATCACATATTGGTTAGGTATTTTTTACATATCGGTTAAGTATCAGTCACTTATCATGACATATCAGTTAGGTATCAGTCACATATCGGTTGGTATCAGTCACATATTGGTTGGTATCAGTCAAATATCGGTTACATATCAGTTAGTTAGTCACATATCGGTTGGGAATCAGTCACATATTGGTTACATATTGGTTAGGTATCAGTCAAATATCAGTTACATCGTTAGATATTGATTACATATTGAATAGGTATCAGTCACATATCGGTTACATATCAGTTAGGTATCGGTGACAAATCCGTTAGATAACAGTCACATATCAATTACATATTGGTTACATATCGGTTAGGTATCAGTCACATATCATGACATATCAGTTAGGTATTGGTCACATATCGGTTACATATCAGTTAGGTATCGGTGACAAATCGGTTAGGAAACAGTCACATATCAATTGCATATTGGTTATGTATCAGTCACATTACATATCAGTTAGGTATCACTCACATATCGGTTGGTATCAGTCACATATCGGTTGGTATCAGTCAAATATCGGTTACATATCAGTTAGTTAGTCACATATCGGTTAGGTATCAGTCACTTATTGGTTACATATTGGTTAGGTATTGGTTACATATTGGTTAGGTATCAATCAAATATCAGTTACATCGTTAGATATTGATCACATATAGGTTGGGTATTGGTCACATATCGGTCACATATCGGTTACATATCAGTTAGGTATCAGTCACATATCGGTTGGTATCAATCACATATCGGTTGGTATCAGTCAAATATCGGTTACATATCAGTTAGTTAGACACATATCGGTTAGGAATCAGTCTCATATTGTTACATATTGGTTAGGTATCAGTCAAATATCAGTTACATCGTTAGATAGTGATCACATATTGGTTAGGTATCAGTCACATATCATGACATATCAGTTAGGTATTGGTCACATATCGGTTACATATCACTTAGGTATCGGTGACAAATCGGTTAGGTATTGGTCACATATCAATTACATATTGGTTATGTATCAGTCACATATTACATATCAGTTAGGTATCACCCACATATCGGTTGGTATCAGTCACATATCGGTTGGTATCAGTCAAATATCGGTTACATATCAGTTAGTTAGTCACATATCGGTTAGGTATCAGTCACTTATTGGTTACATATTGGTTAGGTATTGGTTACATATCGGTTAGGTATCAATCAAATATCAGTTACATCGTTAGATATTGATCACATATAGGTTAGGTATTGGTCACATATTGGTTACAGATAGGTATCGGTCACATATCGGTTACATATCAGTTAGGTATCAGTCACATATCGGTTGGTATCAATCACATATCGGTTGGTATCAGTCAAATATCGGTTACATATCAGTTAGTTAGACACATATCGGTTAGGAATCAGTCACATATTGTTACATATTGGTTAGGTATCAGTCAAATATCGGTTACATCGTTAGATATTGATCACATATTGGTTAGGTATCAGTCACATATCGGTTACATATCAGTTAGGTATCGGTGACAAATCCGTTAGATAACAGTCACATATCAATTACATATTGGTTACATATCGGTTAGGTATCAGTCACATATCATGACATATCAGTTAGGTATTGGTCACATATCGGTTACATATCAGTTAGGTATCGGTGACAAATCGGTTAGGTAACAGTCACATATCAATTACATATTGGTTATGTATCAGTCACATATTACATAACAGTTAGGTATCACCCACATATCGGTTGGTATCAGTCACATATCGGTTGGTATCAGTCAAATATCGGTTACATATCAGTTAGTTAGTCACATATCGGTTAGGTATCAGTCACTTATTGGTTACATATTGGTTAGGTATTGGTTACATATCGGTTAGGTATCAGTCACATATCATGACATATCAGTTAGGTATTGGTCACATATCGGTTACATATCAGTTAGGTATCGGTGACAAATCGGTTAGGCAACAGTCACATATCAATTACATATTGGTTATGTATCAGTCACATATTACATATCAGTTAGGTATCACTCACATATCGGTTGGTATCAGTCACATATCGGTTGGTATCAGTCAAATATCGGTTACATATCAGTTAGTTAGTCACATATCGGTTAGGTATCAGTCACTTATTGGTTACATATTGGTTAGGTATTGGTTACATATTGGTTAGGTATCAATCAAATATCAGTTACATCGTTAGATATTGATCACATATAGGTTAGGTATTGGTCACATATTGGTTACAGATAGGTATCGGTCACATATCGGTTACATATCAGTTAGGTATCAGTCACATATCGGTTGGTATCAATCACATATCGGTTGGTATCAGTCAAATATCGGTTACATATCAGTTAGTTAGACACATATCGGTTAGGAATCAGTAACATATTGTTACATATTGGTTAGGTATCAGTCAAATATCAGTTACATCGTTAGATATTGATCACATATTGGTTAGGTATCAGTCACATATCGGTTACATATCAGTTAGGTATCGGTGACAAATCCGTTAGATAACAGTCACATATCAATTACATATTGGTTACATATCGGTTAGGTATCAGTCACATATCATGACATATCAGTTAGGTATCAGTCCCATATCGGTTGGTATCAGTCACATATCGGATGGTATCAGTCAAATATCGGTTACATATCAGTTAGTTAGTCACATATCGGTTAGGAATCAGTCACTTATTGGTTACATATTGGTTAGGTATCAGTCAAATATCAGTTACATCGTTAGATATTGATCACATATTGGTTAGGTATTTTTTACATATCGGTTAAGTATCAGTCACTTATCATGACATATCAGTTAGGTATCAGTCACATATCGGTTGGTATCAGTCACATATTGGTTGGTATCAGTCAAATATCGGTTACATATCAGTTAGTTAGTCACATATCGGTTGGGAATCAGTCACATATTGGTTACATATTGGTTAGGTATCAGTCAAATATCAGTTACATCGTTAGATATTGATTACATATTGAATAGGTATCAGTCACATATCGGTTACATATCAGTTAGGTATCGGTGACAAATCCGTTAGATAACAGTCACATATCAATTACATATTGGTTACATATCGGTTAGGTATCAGTCACATATCATGACATATCAGTTAGGTATTGGTCACATATCGGTTACATATCAGTTAGGTATCGGTGACAAATCGGTTAGGAAACAGTCACATATCAATTGCATATTGGTTATGTATCAGTCACATTACATATCAGTTAGGTATCACTCACATATCGGTTGGTATCAGTCACATATCGGTTGGTATCAGTCAAATATCGGTTACATATCAGTTAGTTAGTCACATATCGGTTAGGTATCAGTCACTTATTGGTTACATATTGGTTAGGTATTGGTTACATATTGGTTAGGTATCAATCAAATATCAGTTACATCGTTAGATATTGATCACATATAGGTTGGGTATTGGTCACATATCGGTCACATATCGGTTACATATCAGTTAGGTATCAGTCACATATCGGTTGGTATCAATCACATATCGGTTGGTATCAGTCAAATATCGGTTACATATCAGTTAGTTAGACACATATCGGTTAGGAATCAGTCTCATATTGTTACATATTGGTTAGGTATCAGTCAATATCAGTTACATCGTTAGATAGTGATCACATATTGGTTAGGTATCAGTCACATATCATGACATATCAGTTAGGTATTGGTCACATATCGGTTACATATCACTTAGGTATCGGTGACAAATCGGTTAGGTATTGGTCACATATCAATTACATATTGGTTATGTATCAGTCACATATTACATATCAGTTAGGTATCACCCACATATCGGTTGGTATCAGTCACATATCGGTTGGTATCAGTCAAATATCGGTTACATATCAGTTAGTTAGTCACATATCGGTTAGGTATCAGTCACTTATTGGTTACATATTGGTTAGGTATTGGTTACATATCGGTTAGGTATCAATCAAATATCAGTTACATCGTTAGATATTGATCACATATAGGTTAGGTATTGGTCACATATTGGTTACAGATAGGTATCGGTCACATATCGGTTACATATCAGTTAGGTATCAGTCACATATCGGTTGGTATCAATCACATATCGGTTGGTATCAGTCAAATATCGGTTACATATCAGTTAGTTAGACACATATCGGTTAGGAATCAGTCACATATTGTTACATATTGGTTAGGTATCAGTCAAATATCGGTTACATCGTTAGATATTGATCACATATTGGTTAGGTATCAGTCACATATCGGTTACATATCAGTTAGGTATCGGTGACAAATCCGTTAGATAACAGTCACATATCAATTACATATTGGTTACATATCGGTTAGGTATCAGTCACATATCATGACATATCAGTTAGGTATTGGTCACATATCGGTTACATATCAGTTAGGTATCGGTGACAAATCGGTTAGGTAACAGTCACATATCAATTACATATTGGTTATGTATCAGTCACATATTACATAACAGTTAGGTATCACCCACATATCGGTTGGTATCAGTCACATATCGGTTGGTATCAGTCAAATATCGGTTACATATCAGTTAGTTAGTCACATATCGGTTAGGTATCAGTCACTTATTGGTTACATATTGGTTAGGTATTGGTTACATATCGGTTAGGTATCAGTCACATATCATGACATATCAGTTAGGTATTGGTCACATATCGGTTACATATCAGTTAGGTATCGGTGACAAATCGGTTAGGCAACAGTCACATATCAATTACATATTGGTTATGTATCAGTCACATATTACATATCAGTTAGGTATCACTCACATATCGGTTGGGTATCAGTCACATATCGGTTGGTATCAGTCAAATATCGGTTACATATCAGTTAGTTAGTCACATATCGGTTAGGTATCAGTCACTTATTGGTTACATATTGGTTAGGTATTGGTTACATATTGGTTAGGTATCAATCAAATATCAGTTACATCGTTAGATATTGATCACATATAGGTTAGGTATTGGTCACATATTGGTTACAGATAGGTATCGGTCACATATCGGTTACATATCAGTTAGGTATCAGTCACATATCGGTTGGTATCAATCACATATCGGTTGGTATCAGTCAAATATCGGTTACATATCAGTTAGTTAGACACATATCGGTTAGGAATCAGTAACATATTGTTACATATTGGTTAGGTATCAGTCAAATATCAGTTACATCGTTAGATATTGATCACATATTGGTTAGGTATCAGTCACATATCGGTTACATATCAGTTAGGTATCGGTGACAAATCCGTTAGATAACAGTCACATATCAATTACATATTGGTTACATATCGGTTAGGTATCAGTCACATATCATGACATATCAGTTAGGTATTGGTCACATATCGGTTACATATCAGTTAGGTATCGGTGACAAATCGGTTAGGCAACAGTCACATATCAATTACATATTGGTTATGTATCAGTCACATATTACATATCAGTTAGGTATCACTCACATATCGGTTGGTATCAGTCACATATCGGTTGGTATCAGTCAAATATCGGTTACATATCAGTTAGTTAGTCACATATCGGTTAGGTATCAGTCACTTATTGGTTACATATTGGTTAGGTATTGGTTACATATTGGTTAGGTATCAATCAAATATCAGTTACATCGTTAGATATTGATCACATATAGGTTAGGTATTAGTCACATATTGGTTACAGATAGGTATCGGTCACATATCGGTTACATATCAGTTAGGTATCAGTCACATATCGGTTGGTATCAGTCACATATCGGTTGGTATCAGTCACATATCGGTTGGTATCAGTCACATATCGGTTGGTATCAGTCAAATATCGGTTATATATCAGTTAGTCACATATTGGTAAGGTATCAGTCACCTATTGGTTACATATTGGTTAGGTATTGGTTACATATCGGTTAGGTATCAGTCAAATATCAGTTACATCGTTAGATATTGATCACATATTGGTTAGGTATTGGTCACATATTGGTTACAGATAGGTATCGGTCACATATCGGTTACATATCAGTTAGGTATCAGTCAAATATCGGTTGGTATCAGTCACATATCGGTTGGTATCAGTCAAATATCGGTTATATATCAGTTAGTCACATAGTGGTAAGGTATCAGTCACCTATTGGTTACATATTGGTTAGGTATTGGTTACATATCGGTTAGGTATCAGTCAAATATCAGTTACATAGTTAGATATTGATCACATATTGGTTAGGAATCAGTCACATATCGGGTACATATCAGTTAGGTATCGGTGACAAATCCGTTAGATAACAGTCACATATCAATTACATATTGGTTACATATCGGTTAGGTATCAGTCACATATCATGACATATCAGTTAGGTATTGGTCACATATCGGTTACATATCAGTTAGGTATCGGTGACAAATCGGTTAGGCAACAGTCACATATCAATTACATATTGGTTATGTATCAGTCACATATTACATATCAGTTAGGTATCACTCACATATCGGTTGGTATCAGTCACATATCGGTTGGTATCAGTCAAATATCGGTTGGTATCAGTCAAATATCGGTTACATATCAGTTAGTTAGACACATATCGGTTAGGAATCAGTAACATATTGTTACATATTGGTTAGGTATCAGTCAAATATCAGTTACATCGTTAGATATTGATCACATATTGGTTAGGTATCAGTCACATATCGGTTACATATCAGTTAGGTATCGGTGACAAATCCGTTAGATAACAGTCACATATCAATTACATATTGGTTACATATCGGTTAGGTATCAGTCACATATCATGACATATCAGTTAGGTATTGGTCACATATCGGTTACATATCAGTTAGGTATCGGTGACAAATCGGTTAGGCAACAGTCACATATCAATTACATATTGGTTATGTATCAGTCACATATTACATATCAGTTAGGTATCACTCACATATCGGTTGGTATCAGTCACATATCGGTTGGTATCAGTCAAATATCGGTTACATATCAGTTAGTTAGTCACATATCGGTTAGGTATCAGTCACTTATTGGTTACATATTGGTTAGGTATTGGTTACATATTGGTTAGGTATCAATCAAATATCAGTTACATCGTTAGATATTGATCACATATAGGTTAGGTATTAGTCACATATTGGTTACAGATAGGTATCGGTCACATATCGGTTACATATCAGTTAGGTATCAGTCACATATCGGTTGGTATCAGTCACATATCGGTTGGTATCAGTCACATATCGGTTGGTATCAGTCACATATCGGTTGGTATCAGTCAAATATCGGTTATATATCAGTTAGTCACATATTGGTAAGGTATCAGTCACCTATTGGTTACATATTGGTTAGGTATTGGTTACATATCGGTTAGGTATCAGTCAAATATCAGTTACATCGTTAGATATTGATCACATATTGGTTAGGTATTGGTCACATATTGGTTACAGATAGGTATCGGTCACATATCGGTTACATATCAGTTAGGTATCAGTCAAATATCGGTTGGTATCAGTCACATATCGGTTGGTATCAGTCAAATATCGGTTATATATCAGTTAGTCACATAGTGGTAAGGTATCAGTCACCTATTGGTTACATATTGGTTAGGTATTGGTTACATATCGGTTAGGTATCAGTCAAATATCAGTTACATCGTTAGATATTGATCACATATTGGTTAGGTATTGGTCACATATTGGTTACAGATAGGTATCGGTCACATATCGGTTACATATCAGTTAGGTATCAGTCAAATATCGGTTGGTATCAGTCACATATCGGTTGGTATCAGTCAAATATCGGTTATATATCAGTTAGTCACATAGTGGTAAGGTATCAGTCACCTATTGGTTACATATTGGTTAGGTATTGGTTACATATCGGTTAGGTATCAGTCAAATATCAGTTACATAGTTAGATATTGATCACATATTGGTTAGGAATCAGTCACATATCGGGTACATATCAGTTAGGTATCGGTGACAAATCCGTTAGATAACAGTCACATATCAATTACATATTGGTTACATATCGGTTAGGTATCAGTCACATATCATGACATATCAGTTAGGTATTGGTCACATATCGGTTACATATCAGTTAGGTATCGGTGACAAATCGGTTAGGTAACAGTCACATATCAATTACATATTGGTTATGTATCAGTCACATATTACATATCAGTTAGGTATCACTCACATATCGGTTGGTATCAGTCACATATCGGTTGGTATCAGTCAAATATCAGTTACATATCAGTTATTTAGTCACATATCGGTTAGTTATCAGTCACTTATTGGTTACATATTGGTTAGGTATTGGTTACATATCGGTTAGGTATCAGTCAAATATCAGTTACATAGTTAGATATTGATCACATATTGGTTAGGTATTGGTTACATATCGGTTAAGTATCAGTCACTTATCATGACATATCAGTTAGGTATCAGTCACATATCGGTTGGTATCAGTCACATATCGATTGGTATCAGTCAAATATCAGTTACATCGTTAGATATTGATCACATATTGGATAGGTATCAGTCACATATCGGTTACATATCAGTTAGGTATCGGTGACAAATCCGTTAGATAACAGTCACATATCAATTACATATTGGTTAGGTATTGGTTACATATCGGTTAGGTATCAGTCACACATCCATGACATATCAGTTAGGTATTGGTCACATATCGGTTACATATCAGTTAGGTATCGGTGACAAATCGGTTAGGTAACAGTCACATATCAATTACATATTGGTTATGTATCAGTCACATATTACATAACAGTTAGGTATCACCCACATATCGGTTGGTATCAGTCACATATCGGTTGGTATCAGTCAAATATCGGTTACATATCAGTTAGTTAGTCACATATCGGTTAGGTATCAGTCACTTATTGGTTACATATTGGTTAGGTATTGGTTACATATCGGTTAGGTATCAGTCACATATCATGACATATCAGTTAGGTATTGGTCACATATCGGTTACATATCAGTTAGGTATCGGTGACAAATCGGTTAGGCAACAGTCACATATCAATTACATATTGGTTATGTATCAGTCACATATTACATATCAGTTAGGTATCACTCACATATCGGTTGGTATCAGTCACATATCGGTTGGTATCAGTCAAATATCGGTTACATATCAGTTAGTTAGTCACATATCGGTTAGGTATCAGTCACTTATTGGTTACATATTGGTTAGGTATTGGTTACATATTGGTTAGGTATCAATCAAATATCAGTTACATCGTTAGATATTTATCACATATAGGTTAGGTATTGGTCACATATTGGTTACAGATAGGTATCGGTCACATATCGGTTACATATCAGTTAGGTATCAGTCACATATCGGTTGGTATCAATCACATATCGGTTGGTATCAGTCAAATATCGGTTACATATCAGTTAGTTAGACACATATCGGTTAGGAATCAGTCACATATTGTTACATATTGGTTAGGTATCAGTCAAATATCAGTTACATCGTTAGATATTGATCACATATTGGTTAGGTATCAGTCACATATCGGTTACATATCAGTTAGGTATCGGTGACAAATCCGTTAGATAACAGTCACATATCAATTACATATTGGTTACATATCGGTTAGGTATCAGTCACATATCATGACATATCAGTTAGGTATTGGTCACATATCGGTTACATATCAGTTAGGTATCGGTGACAAATCGGTTAGGTAACAGTCACATATCAATTACATATTGGTTATGTATCAGTCACATATTACATAACAGTTAGGTATCACCCACATATCGGTTGGTATCAGTCACATATCGGTTGGTATCAGTCAAAATATCGGTTACATATCAGTTAGTTAGTCACATATCGGTTAGGTATCAGTCACTTATTGGTTACATATTGGTTAGGTATTGGTTACATATCGGTTAGGTATCAGTCACATATCATGACATATCAGTTAGGTATTGGTCACATATCGGTTACATATCAGTTAGGTATCGGTGACAAATCGGTTAGGCAACAGTCACATATCAATTACATATTGGTTATGTATCAGTCACATATTACATATCAGTTAGGTATCACTCACATATCGGTTGGTATCAGTCACATATCGGTTGGTATCAGTCAAATATCGGTTACATATCAGTTAGTTAGTCACATATCGGTTAGGTATCAGTCACTTATTGGTTACATATTGGTTAGGTATTGGTTACATATTGGTTAGGTATCAATCAAATATCAGTTACATCGTTAGATATTGATCACATATAGGTTAGGTATTGGTCACATATTGGTTACAGATAGGTATCGTCACATATCGGTTACATATCAGTTAGGTATCAGTCACATATCGGTTGGTATCAATCACATATCGGTTGGTATCAGTCAAATATCGGTTACATATCAGTTAGTTAGACACATATCGGTTAGGAATCAGTAACATATTGTTACATATTGGTTAGGTATCAGTCAAATATCAGTTACATCGTTAGATATTGATCACATATTGGTTAGGTATCAGTCACATATCGGTTACATATCAGTTAGGTATCGGTGACAAATCCGTTAGATAACAGTCACATATCAATTACATATTGGTTACATATCGGTTAGGTATCAGTCACATATCATGACATATCAGTTAGGTATTGGTCACATATCGGTTACATATCAGTTAGGTATCGGTGACAAATCGGTTAGGCAACAGTCACATATCAATTACATATTGGTTATGTATCAGTCACATATTACATATCAGTTAGGTATCACTCACATATCGGTTGGTATCAGTCACATATCGGTTGGTATCAGTCAAATATCGGTTACATATCAGTTAGTTAGTCACATATCGGTTAGGTATCAGTCACTTATTGGTTACATATTGGTTAGGTATTGGTTACATATTGGTTAGGTATCAATCAAATATCAGTTACATCGTTAGATATTGATCACATATAGGTTAGGTATTAGTCACATATTGGTTACAGATAGGTATCGGTCACATATCGTTACATATCAGTTAGGTATCAGTCACATATCGGTTGGTATCAGTCACATATCGGTTGGTATCAGTCACATATCGGTTGGTATCAGTCACATATCGGTTGGTATCAGTCAAATATCGGTTATATATCAGTTAGTCACATATTGGTAAGGTATCAGTCACCTATTGGTTACATATTGGTTAGGTATTGGTTACATATCGGTTAGGTATCAGTCAAATATCAGTTACATCGTTAGATATTGATCACATATTGGTTAGGTATTGGTCACATATTGGTTACAGATAGGTATCGGTCACATATCGGTTACATATCAGTTAGGTATCAGTCAAATATCGGTTGGTATCAGTCACATATCGGTTGGTATCAGTCAAATATCGGTTATATATCAGTTAGTCACATAGTGGTAAGGTATCAGTCACCTATTGGTTACATATTGGTTAGGTATTGGTTACATATCGGTTAGGTATCAGTCAAATATCAGTTACATAGTTAGATATTGATCACATATTGGTTAGGAATCAGTCACATATCGGGTACATATCAGTTAGGTATCGGTGACAAATCCGTTAGATAACAGTCACATATCAATTACATATTGGTTACATATCGGTTAGGTATCAGTCACATATCATGACATATCAGTTAGGTATTGGTCACATATCGGTTACATATCAGTTAGGTATCGGTGACAAATCGGTTAGGTAACAGTCACATATCAATTACATATTGGTTATGTATCAGTCAAATATTACATATCAGTTAGGTATCACTCACATATCGGTTGGTATCAGTCACATATCGGTTGGTATCAGTCAAATATCAGTTACATATCAGTTATTTAGTCACATATCGGTTAGTTATCAGTCACTTATTGGTTACATATTGGTTAGGTATTGGTTACATATCGGTTAGGTATCAATCAAATATCAGTTACATTGTTAGATATTGATCACATATTGGTTAGGTATTGGTCACATATTGGTTACTTACAAGATAGGTATCGGTCACATATCGGTTACATATCGGTTAGGATTCAGTGACAAATCGGTTAGGTAACAGTCACATATCAATTACATATTGGTTATGTATCAGTCACATATTACATATCTGTTAGGTATCAGTCACATATCGGTTGGTATCAGTCACATATCGGTTGGTATCAGTCAAATATCGGTTATGTATCAGTTAGTTAGTCACATATTGGTTAGGTATCAGTCACCTATTGGTTACATATTGGTTAGGTATTGGTTACTTATCGGTTAGGTATCAGTCAAATATCAGTTACATAGTTAGATATTGATCACATATTGGTTAGGAATCAGTCACTTATTGGTTACATATTGGTTAGGTATCAGTCAAATATCAGTTACATCGTTAGATATTTATCACATATTGGTTAGGTATTGGTTACATATCGGTTAAGTATCAGTCACTTATCATGACATATCAGTTAGGTATCACTCACATATCGGTTGGTATCAGTCACATATCCGGTTGGTAAATCAGTCCACAATATCGGTTACATATCAGTTAGTTAGTCACATATCGGTTAGGTATCAGTCACTTATTTGTTTACATTTGGTAGGTATTGGTTACATATTGGTTAGGTATCATCAAATATAAGTTACATCGTTAGATATTGATCACATACTAGGTTAGGTATAGTCACCATATTTGTTACAGAATAGGTTGGTCAATTTCGGTTACATATCAGTTAGGTACATCAGTCAGATTATATCGGTTGGTATCAGTCACCCATATCGGTTGGTAATCAGTCACATCATCGGTTGGTATCAAGTCACATTCGGTTGTATCAGTCAATATCGGTTATATTCAGTTAGTCACATATTGGTAAGGTATCAGTCACCTATTGGTTACATTTGGTTAGGTATTGGGTTACATATCGGTTAGGTTATCGTCCAACTATCAGTTACAAATCGTTAGAGTATATTGAATCACATATTGGTTAGGTATTGGTCACAATATTGGTTTACAGATAGGTATCGTCACATATCGTTACATATAGTTACGGTAATCAGTCAAATATCGGTTGTATCAGTCCACAATATCGTTGGTATAAGTCAAACATATCGGTTATATATCAGTTAGTCACATAGTGGTAGGTATCAGTGCACCTATTGGTTACATATTGGTTAGGTATTGGTTCATATCGGTTTAGGTAATCAGTAATATCGTTAACTAGTTAGATATTGATACAATTTGGTTAGGAATCAGTCACATATCGGGTACATATCAGTTGGTATCGGCTGACAAATCCGTTAGATCAACAGTCACATATCAAGTTACATATTGGTTACATATCGGTTAGGTATCAGTCACATATCATGACATATCAGTTAGGTATTGTCACATATCGGTTCACATCTCAGTTAGGTATCGGTGAACAAATCGGTTAGGTAACAGTCCACATAATCAATTAACATATTGGTTATGTATCAGTCAAATATTACTATCAGTTAGGTATCACCACATATCGGTTTGGTATCAGTCACATATCGGTTGGTATTCAGTCAAATTCAGTTACATATCAGTTATTTAGTCACTATCGGTTGTTTTCAGTCTTATTGGTTACATATTGGTTAGGTATTGGTTACATATCGGTTTAGGTATCAATCAAATATCAGTTACCATTGTTAGATATTGATCACATATTGGGTTAGGTATTGGTCACATATGGTTACTTACAAGTAGTTATCGGTCACATATCGGTTTACATATGGTTAGGTATCAGTGACCAAAATCGGTTACGGTAACAGTCAACATATCAATTAACATATTGGTTATGTATCAGTCACATACTTAATATCTGTTTTAGGTATCAGTCACATATCGGTTGGTTTATCAGTCCATATGGTTTGGTATAAAAGTCAAATCGGTTATGTATCAGTTAGTTTAGTCCATATTGGTTAGGGTTCAGTCACCTATTTGGTTACATATTGGTTAGGTATGGTTACTTATCGGTTAGGTATCCAGTCAAATATCAGTTTACATAGTTAGATATTGATCACATATTGGTTAGAATCAGTCACTTATTGTTACATATTGGTTAGAGTATCAGTCACAATATCAGTTACATCGTTAGATATTTTCAACATATTGGTTTAGGTAATTGTTACATATCGGTTTAAGTATCAGTCACTTTCATGACATCATCAGTTTGGTATCAAGTCCATAATCGGTTGGTATCGTCCAATATCGTTACATATCAGTTAGTTAGTCACATATCGGTTGGGTTATCAGTCCACATATTGGTTGACATATTGGTTATGGTATCAGTAAATATCAGTTTACAATCGTTAGATATTGATCACATATTGGATAGTATCAGTCACATATCGGTTACATATCAAGTTAGGTAATCGGTGACAAATCGTTAGGTAATAGTCAATATCAATTACATATTGGTTAGGTATCAAGTCTACATATTATATCAGTTGGTATCCCCCACATATTGGTTGGTATCAGTCAATATTGGTTACATATTGGTTGGTATGTAGTTACATATTGATTAGGTATCAGTCAAATATCAGTTACTAGTTATTGATCACATTTGGTTTAGGTATTGGTCACATATTTGGTTACAATATAAGATAAGTATCGGTCCACATTATCGGTTACAATAAGTTGGTATCGGTGAAATTTGGTATTAATAGTCCAACATATCAATTACATATTGGTTAGGTATGGTTAACTATGGTTAGTTAGTCACTTATCATGACATATCAGTTAGGTATCAGTCCGCATATGCGTCTTGGTATCAAGTCATCATATCGATGGTATCAGTCAAATATCGGTTACATATCAGGTTAGTTAGTCACATATCGTTTAGGAATCAGTCACTTTTGGTTACATATTGGTTAGGATAGTCAAATAATCAGTTTATCATCGTTAGATATTGATCACATATTGGTTTAGGTATTTTTTACATATTCGGTTTAAGTATCAGTCACTTATCATGACATTCAGTTGGTATCAGTCACATATCGGTTGGTATCAGTCACATCATTGGTTAGGTATCAGTCAATTTCGGTTACATTATCAGTTAGTTAAGTCACATATCGGTTTTGGGAATCAGTCACATATTGGTTACATATTGGTTAGGTATCAGTCAATTATCAGTTACCATCGTTAGATCATTGATTACTATAATTGAATAGGTATCAGTCAATATCGGTTTACATTTCAGTTAGGTATCGGTGAACATATATCCGTTAGAATAACAGTCACATATCAATTACATATTGGTTACATATTGGTTAGGTATCGAGTCATACATATTTCATGCATATCAGTTTAGGTATGTGGTCACATATCGGCTTACATATCAGTTAGGTTATCGGTGACAATCGGTTAGGAAACAGTCCATATAATTGCATATTTGGTTATGTATCAGTCCAATTACTTATCAGTTAGGTTCACTCACCATTCGGTTGGTATCAACTCACATATCGTTGGTAATCAGTCAAATATCGGTTACATATCAGTTAGTTAAGTCACATATCGTTAGCGTAATCAGTCTTAATTGGTTCATATTGGTTAGGTATTGGTTACATATTGGTTGGTATCAATCAATATCATTACAAAATTCGTTAGATATTGATTCACATATATGTTGGGTATTGGTTCAATATCGGTCCATATCGGTTACATAATGCAGTTGGTTATCAGTCAACATAATGGTTTGGTATCAATCACAATATCGGTTGTATCAGTAAAATATCGGTTACATATCAGTTAGTTAGACACATATCGGTTAGGAATCAGTCTCATATTGTTTACATATTGGTTAGGTAATCAGTCAAATATAGTTACATCGTTAGAATAGGATCCACATATTGGTTAGGTATCCGTTCAACATATCATGACATAATCAGTTAGGTATTGGTACATATCGGTTAATATCAGTTAGGTATGGTGACAAATCGGTTCAGGTAATTGGTCAGCTTATCAATTACATATTGGTTATGTATCAGTCACAATATGTCACATATCAATTACATATTGGTTACATATCGGATAGGTATCAGTCACATATCATGACATATCAGTTAGGTATTGGTCACATATTGGTTACATATCAGTTAGGTATCGGTGACAAATCGGTTAGGTAACAGTCACATATCAATTACATATTGGTTATGTATCAGTCACATATTACATATCAGTTAGGTATCACTCACATATCGGTTGGTATCAGTCACATATCGGTTGGTATCAGTCAAATATCGGTTACATATCAGTTAGTTAGTCACATATCGGTTAGGTATCAGTCACTTATTGTTACATATTGGTTAGGTATTGGTTACATATTGGTTAGGTATCAATCAAATATCAGTTACATCGTTAGATATTGATCACATATAGGTTAGGTATTGGTCACATATTGGTTACAGATAGGTATCGGTCACATATCGGTTACATATCAGTTAGGTATCAGTCACATATCGGTTGGTATCAATCACATATCGGTTGGTATCAGTCAAATATCGGTTACATATCAGTTAGACACATATCGGTTAGGAATCTGTCTCATATTGTTACATATTAGTTAGGTATCCGTCAAATATCAGTTACATCGTTAGATAGTGATCACATATTGGTTAGGTATCAGTCACATATCGGTTATTTATCAGTTAGGTATCGGTGACAAATCCGTTAGATAACAGTCACATATCAATTACATATTGGTTAGGTATTGGTTACACATCGGTTAGGTATCAGTCACATATCATGACATATCAGTTAGGTATTGGTCACATATCGGTTACATATCAGTTAGGTATCGGTGACAAATCGGTTAGGTAACAGTCACATCAATTACATATTGGTTATGTATCAGTCACATATTACATATCAGTTAGGTATCACCCACATATCGGTTGGTATCAGTCACATATCAGTTGGTATCAGTCAAATATCGGTTACACATCAGTTAGTTAGTCACATATCGGTTAGGTATCAGTCACTTATTGGTTACATATTGGTTAGGTATTGGTTACATATTGGTTAGGTATCAATCAAATATCAGTTACATCGTTAGATATTGATCACATATAGGTTAGGTATTGGTCACATATTGGTCAGATAGGTATTGGTCACATATCGGTTACATATCAGTTAGGTATCAGTCACATATCGGTTGGTATCAATCACATATCGGTTGGTATCAGTGAAATATCGTTGGTATCAGTCACATATCGGTTGGTATCAGTCAAATATCGGTTATATATCAGTTATTCACATATTGGTAAGGTATCAGTCACCTATTGGTTACATATTGGTTAGGTATTGGTTACATATCGGTTAGGTATCAGTCAAATATCAGTTTACATCGTTAGATATTTATCACATATTGGTTAGGTATTGGTTTACATATCGGTTAAGTATCAGTCACTTATCATGACATATCAGTTAGGTATCAGTCACATATCGGTTGGTATCATCACATATCGGTTGGTATCAGTCAAATATCGGTTACATATCAGTTAGTTAGACACATATCGGTTAGGAATCAGTCACATATTGTTACATATTGGTTAGGTATCAGTCAAATATCAGTTACATTGTTAGATATTGATCACATATTGGTTAGGTATCAGTCACATATCGGTTACATATCAGTTAGGTATCGGTGACAAATCCGTTAGATAACAGTCACATATCAATTACATATTGGTTACATATCGGTTAGGTATCAGTCACATATCATGACATATCAGTTAGGTATTGGTCACATATCGGTTACATATCAGTTAGGTATCGGTGACAAATCGGTTAGGTAACAGTCACATATCAATTACATATTGGTTATGTATCAGTCACATATTACATATCAGTTAGGTATCACCCACATATCGGTTGGTATCAGTCACATATCGGTTGGTATCAGTCAAATATCGGTTACATATCAGTTAGTTAGCCACATATCGGTTAGGTATCAGTCACTTATTGGTTACATATTGGTTAGGTATTGGTTACATATTGGTTAGGTATCAATCAAATATCAGTTACATCGTTAGATATTGATCACATATAGTTAGGTATTGGGTCACATATTGGTTACAGATAGGTATCGGTCACATATCGGTTACATATCAGTTAGGTATCAGTCACATATCGGTTGGTATCAATCACATATCGGTTGGTATCAGTCAAATATCGGTTACATATCAGTTAGTTAGACACATATCGGTTAGGAATCAGTCACATATTGTTACATATTGGTTAGGTATCAGTCAAATATCAGTTACATCGTTAGATATTGATCACATATTGGTTAGGTATCAATCACATATCGGTTACATATTAGTTAGATAACAGTCACATATCAATTACATATTGGTTACATATCGGTTAGTTATCAGTCACATATCATGAGATATCAGTTAGGTATTGGTCACATATCGGTTACATATCAGTTAGGTATCGGTGACAAATCGGTTAGGTAACAGTCACATATCAATTACATATTGGTTATGTATCAGTCACATATTACATATCAGTTAGGTATCAGTCACATATCGGTTGTATCAGTCACATATCGGTTGGTATCAGTCAAATATCGGTTACATATCAGTTAGTTAGTCACATATCGGTTAGGAATCAGTCACTTATTGGTTACATATTGGTTAGGTATTGGTTACATATCGGTTAGGTATCAGTCAAATATCAGTTACATAGTTAGATATTGATCACATATTGGTTATGTATAGGTCACATATTGGTTACATACAAGATAGGTATCGGTCACATATCAGTTAGTGACATATCGGTTAGGTAACAGTCACATATCAATTACATATTGGTTAGGTATCGGTTACACATCGTTAGGTATCAGTCAAATATCAGTTAATAGTTAGATATTGATCACATATTAGTTAGGTATTGGTCACATATTGGTTACATATAAGTTAAGTAACGGTTACATATCAGTTAGGTATCTGTGACAAATCGGTTAGGTAACAGTCACATATCCATTACATATTGGTTAGGTATTGGTTACATATCGGTTAGGTATCAGTCACATATCATGACATATCAGTTAGGTATCAGTCACATATCGGTTGGTATCAGTCACACTAAATGGCAATGTGTTGGGAGTTTCCTTAAATGAAAAGGATCTAGGGGTCTTTGTAGATAACACGTTGTCTAATTCTGGGCAGTGTCATTCTGTGGCTACTAAAGCAAATAAAGTTCTGTCTTGCATAAAAAAGGGCATTAACTCAAGGGATGAAAACATAATTATGCCTCTTTATAGGTCCCTGGTAAGGCCTCATCTGAGTATGCAGTTCAGTTTTGGACTCCAGTCCTTAAGAGGGATATAAATGAGCTGGAGAGAGTGCAGAGACGTGCAACTAAATTGGTTAGAGGGACGGAAGACTTAAATTATGAGGGTAGACTGTCAAGGTTGGGGTTGTTTCTCTGGAAAAAAGGCGCTTGCGAGGGGACATGATTACACTTTACAAGTACATTAGAGGACATTATAGACAAATGGCAGGGGACCTTTTAACCCATAAAGTGGATCACCGTACCAGAGGCCACCCCTTTAGACTAGAAGAAAAGAACTTTCATTTGAAGCAACGTAGAGGGTTCTTCACAGTGCAGGACAGTGAGGTTGTGGAATGCACTGCCGGGTGATGTTGTGCTGGCTGATTCAGTTAATGCCTTTAAGAATGGCTTGGATGATTTTTTGGACAGACATAATATTAAAGGCTATTGTGATACTAAACTCTATAGTTAATATAGGTATGGGTATATAGAATTTTAATTAAAGTAGGGAGGGGTGTGTGTATGGATGCTGGGTTTTCATTTGGAGGGGTTGAACTTGATGGACTTTGTCTTTTTTCAACCCAATTTAACTATGTAACTATGTATGTAACATATCGGTTGGTATCAGTCAAATATCGGATACATATCAGTTAGTTAGTCACATATCGGTTAGGAATCAGTCACTTATTGGTTACATATTGGTTAGGTATTGGTTACATATCGGTTAGGTATCAGTCAAATATTAGTTACATAGTTAGAAATTGATCACATATTGGTTATGTATCGGTCACATATCGGTTACATATTAGTTAGGTATCGGTGACAAATCGGGAAGGTAACAGTCACATATCAATTACATATTGGTTAGGTATTGGTTACATATCGGTTAGGTATCAGTCACATATCATGACATATCAGTTAGGTATCAGTCACATATCGGTTGGTATCAGTCACATATCAGTTGGTATCTGTCAAATATCGGTTACATATCAGTTAGTGACATATTGGTTAGGTAACAGTCACATATCAATTACATATTGGTTAGGTATCGGTTACATATCGTTAGGTATCAGTCAAATATCAGTTACATAGTTAGATATTGATCACATATTGGTTAGGTATTGGTCACATATTGGTTACATATAAGATAAGTATCGGTCACATATCGGTTACATCAGTTAGGTATCGGTGACAAATCGGTAAAGTAACAGTCACATATCAATTACATAATGGTTAGGTATTGGTTACATATCGGTTAGGTTACATATCAGTTAGGTAGCAGTCACATATCAATACATATTGGTTAGGTATTGGTTACATATCGGTTAGGTATCAGTCACATATCATGACTTATCAGTTAGGTATCAGTCACATATCGGTTGGTATCAGTAACATATCGGTTGGTATCAGTCAAATATCGGTTATATATCAGTTAGTTAGTCACATATTGGTTAGGTATCAGTCACCTATTGGTTACATATTGGGTAGGTATTGGTTACATATCGGTTAGGTATCAATCAAATATCAGTTACATAGTTAGATATTGAT
This sequence comes from Xenopus laevis, assembly GCF_017654675.1. Taxonomy (NCBI): domain Eukaryota; kingdom Metazoa; phylum Chordata; class Amphibia; order Anura; family Pipidae; genus Xenopus; species Xenopus laevis. The sequence goes on from NC_054372.1 coordinate 92,115,230, forward strand.
CACATATTAGTTAGGTATTGGTCACATATTGGTTACATATAAGTTAAGTAACGGTTACATATCAGTTAGGTATCTGTGACAAATCGGTTAGGTACAGTCACATATCAATTACATATCAGTTAGGTATCAGTCACATATCAGTTGGTATCAGTCACATATCTGTTGGTATCAGTCAAATATCAGTTACATATCAGTTAGTGACATATTGGTTAGGTAACAGTCACATATCAATTACATATTGGTTAGGTATCAGTCACCTATTGGTTACATATTGGTTAGGTATCAGTCACAAATTACATATCAATTAGGTATCCGTCACATATCGGTTGGTATCAGCCACATATCGGCTGGTATCAGTCAAATATTGGTTACATATCAGTTAGTCACATATCGGTTAGGTAACAATCACATATTGGTTACACATTGGTTATGTATTGGTCACATATCGGTTAGGTATCAGTCAAATATCAGTTACAGTTAGATATTTATCACATATTGGTTAAGTATTCGTCACATATTGGTTACATAACAGATAAGTATCGGTCACATATCAGTTGCATATCAGTTAGGTATCGGTGACAAATTGGTTAGGTATCAATTACATATTGGTTAGGTATTGGTTACATATTGGTTAGGTATCAGTCACATATTGGTTAGGTATCAGTCACTTATTGGTTACATATTGGTTAAATATCGGTTAGGTATCAGTCACATATCATGACATATCAGTTAGATATCAGTCACATATCGGTTGGTATTAGTCACATATCGATAGGTAACAGTCACATCACAATTACATATTGGTTAGGTATTGGTTACATATCGGTTAGGTATTAGTCAAATATCAGTTACATCGTTAGATATTGATCACATATAGGTTAGGTATTGGTCACATATTGGTTACAGATAGGTATCGGTCACATATCGGTTACATATCAGTTAGGTATCAGTCACATATCGGTTGGTATCAATCACATATCGGTTGGTATCAGTCAAATATCGGTTACATATCAGTTAGTTAGACACATATCGGTTAGGAATCAGTCACATATTGTTACATATTGGTTAGGTATCAGTCAAATATCAGTTACATCGTTAGATATTGATCACATATTGGTTAGGTATCAGTCACATATCGGTTACATATCAGTTAGGTATCGGTGACAAATCCGTTAGATAACAGTCACATATCAATTACATATTGGTTACATATCAGTCACATATCATGACATATCAGTTAGGTATTGGTTACATATCGGTTACATATCAGTTAGGTATCGGTGACAAATCGGTTAGGTAACAGTCACATATCAATTACATATTGGTTATGTATCAGTCACATATTACATATCAGTTAGGTATCACCCACATATCGGTTGGTATCAGTCACATAGCGGTTGGTATCAGTCAAATATCGGTTACATATCAGTTAGTTAGTCACATATCGGTTAGGTATCAGTCACTTATTGGTTACATATTGGTTAGGTATTGGTTACATATTGGTTAGGTATCAATCAAATATCAGTTACATCGTTAGATATTGATCACATATAGGTTAGGTATTGGTCACATATTGGTTACAGATAGGTATCGGTCACATATCGGTTACATATCAGTTAGGTATCAGTAACATATCGGTTGTATCAGTCACATATCGGTTGGTATCAGTCACATATCGGTTGGTACCAGTCACATATCGGTTGGTATCAGTCAAATATTGGTTATATATCAGTTAGTTAGTCACATATTGGTAAGGTATCAGCCACCTATTGGTTACATATTGGTTAGGTATTGGTTACATATCGGTTAGGTATCAGTCAAATATCAGTTACATAGTTAGATATTGATCACATATTGGTTAGGAATCAGTCACTTATTGGTTACATATTGGTTAGGTATCAGTCAAATATCAGTTACATCGTTAGATATTTATCACATATTGGTTAGGTATTGGTTACATATCGGTTAAGTATCAGTCACTTATCATGACATATCAGTTAGGTATCAGTCACATATCGGTTGGTATCAGTCACATATCGGTTGGTATCAGTCAAATATCGGTTACATATCAGTTAGTTAGTCACATATCGGTTGGGAATCAGTCACATATTGGTTACATATTGGTTAGGTATCAGTCAAATATCAGTTACATCGTTAGATATTGATCACATATTGGATAGGTATCAGTCACATATCGGTTACATATCAGTTAGGTATCGGTGACAAATCTATTAGATAACAGTCACATATCAATTACATATTGGTTACATATCGGTTAGGTATCAGTCACATATCATGACATATCAGTTAGGTATTGGTCACATATCGGTTACATATCAGTTAGGTATCGGTGACAAATCGGTTAGGTAACAGTCACATATCAATTACATATTGGTTATGTATCAGTCACATATTACATATCAGTTAGGTATCACTCACATATCGGTTGGTATCAGTTACATATCGGTTGGTATCAGTCAAATATCCGTTACATATCAGTTAGTTAGTCACATATCGGTTGGGAATCAGTCACATATTGGTTACATATTGGTTAGGTATCAGTCAAATATCAGTTACATCGTTAGATAGTGATCACATATTGGATAGGTATCAGTCACATATCGGTTACATATCAGTTAGGTATCGGTGACAAATCCGTTAGATAACAGTCACATATCAATTACATATTGGTTAGGTATTGGTTACATATCGGTTAGGTATCAGTCACATATCAAGACATATCAGTTAGGTATGGTCACATATCGGTTACATATCAGTTAGGTATCGGTGACAAATCGGTTAGGTAACAGTCACATATCAATTACATATTGGTTATGTATCAGTCACATATTACATATCAGTTAGGTATCACTCACATATCGGTTGGTATCAGTCACAGATCGGTTGGTATCAGTCAAATATCGGTTACATATCAGTTAGTTAGTCACATATCGGTTAGGTATCAGTCACTTATTGGTTACATATTGGTTAGGTATTGGTTACATATTGGTTAGGTATCAATCAAATATCAGTTACATCGTTAGATATTGATCACATATAGGTTAGGTATTGGTCACATATTGGTTACAGATAGGTATCGGTCACATATCGGTTACATATCAGTTAGGTATCAGTCACATATCGGTTGGTATCAATCACATATCGGTTGGTATCAGTCAAATATCGGTTACATATCAGTTAGTTAGACACATATCGGTTAGGAATCAGTCACATATTGTTACATATTGGTTAGGTATCAGTCAAATATCAGTTACATCGTTAGATATTGATCACATATTGGTTAGGTATCAGTCACATATCGGTTACATATCAGTTAGGTATCGGTGACAAATCCGTTAGATAACAGTCACATATCAATTACATATTGGTTACATATCGGTTAGGTATCAGTCACATGTCATGACATATCAGTTAGGTATTGGTCACATATCGGTTACATATCAGTTAGGTATCGGTGACAAATCGGTTAGGTAACAGTCACATATCAATTACATATTGGTTATGTATCAGTCACATATTACATATCAGTTAGGTATCAGTCACATATCGGTTGGTATCAGTCAAATATCGGTTGGTATCAGTCAAATATCGGTTACATATCAGTTAGTTAGTCACATATCGGTTAGGAATCAGTCACTTATTGGTTACATATTGGTTAGGTATCAGTCAAATATCAGTTACATCGTTAGATATTGATCACATATTGGATAGGTATCAGTCACATATCGGTTACATATCAGTTAGGTATCGGTGACAAATCGGTTAGGTAACAGTCACATATCAATTACATATTGGTTATGTATCAGTCACATATTACATATCAGTTAGTTGGTCACATATCGGTTGGGAATCAGTCACATATTGGTTACATATTGGTTAGGTATCAGTCAAATATCAGTTACATCGTTAGATAGTGATCACATATTGGATAGGTATCAGTCACATATCGGTTACATATCAGTTAGGTATCGGTGACAAATCGTTAGATAACAGTCACATATCAATTACATATTGGTTAGGTATTGGTTACATATCGGTTAGGTATCAGTCACATATCATGACATATCAGTTAGGTATTGGTCACATATCGGTTACATATCAGTTAGGTATCGGTGACAAATCGGTTAGGTAACAGTCACATCAATTACATATTGGTTATGTATCAGTCACATATTACATATCAGTTAGGTATCACTCACATATCGGTTGGTATCAGTCACATATCGGTTGGTATCAGTCAAATATCGGTTACATATCAGTTAGTTAGTCACATATCGGTTAGGTATCAGTCACTTATTGGTTACATATTGGTTAGGTATTGGTTACATATTGGTTAGGTATCAATAAAATATCAGTTACATCGTTAGATATTGATCACATATAGGTTAGGTATTGGTCACATATTGGTTACAGATAGGTATCGGTCACATATCGGTTACATATCAGTTAGGTATCAGTCACATATCGGTTGGTATCAATCACATATCGGTTGGTATCAGTCAAATATCGGTTACATATCAGTTAGTTAGACACATATCGGTTAGGAATCAGTCACATATTGTTACATATTGGTTAGGTATCAGTCAAATATCAGTTACATCGTTAGATATTGATCACATATTGGTTAGGTATCAGTCACATATCGGTTACATATCAGTTAGGTATCGGTGACAAATCCGTTAGATAACAGTCACATATCAATTACATATTGGTTACATATCGGTTAGGTATCAGTCACATATCATGACATATCAGTTAGGTATTGGTCACATATCGGTTACATATCAGTTAGGTATCGGTGACAAATCGGTTAGGTAACAGTCACATATCAATTACATATTGGTTATGTATCAGTCACATATTACATATCAGTTAGGTATCGCCCACATATCGGTTGGTATCAGTCACATATCGGTTGGTATCAGTCAAATTTCGGTTACATATCAGTTAGTTAGTCACATATCGGTTAGGTATCAGTCGCTTATTGGTTACATATTGGTTACATATTGGTTAGGTATCAATCAAATATCAGTTACATCGTTAGATATTGATCACATATAGGTTAGGTATTGGTCACATATTGGTTACAGATAGGTATCGGTCACATATCGGTTACATATCAGTTAGGTATCAGTCACATATCGGTTGGTATCAATCACTTATCGGTTGGTATCAGTCAAATATCGGTTACATATCAGTTAGTTAGACACATATCGGTTAGGAATCAGTCACATATTGTTACATATTGGTTAGGTATCAGTCAAATATCAGTTACATCGTTAGATATTGATCACATATTGGTTAGGTATCAGTCACATATCGGTTACATATCAGTTAGGTATCGGTGACAAATCCGTTAGATAACAGTCACATATCAATTACATATTGGTTACATATCGGATAGGTATCAGTCACATATCATGACATATCAGTTAGGTATTGGTCACATATTGGTTACATATCAGTTAGGTATCGGTGACAAATCGGTTAGGTAACAGTCACATATCAATTACATATTGGTTATGTATCAGTCACATATTACATATCAGTTAGGTATCACTCACATATCGGTTGGTATCAGTCACATATCGGTTGGTATCAGTCAAATATCGGTTACATATCAGTTAGTTAGTCACATATCGGTTAGGTATCAGTCACTTATTGGTTACATATTGGTTAGGTATTGGTTACATATTGGTTAGGTATCAATCAAATATCAGTTACATCGTTAGATATTGATCACATATAGGTTAGGTATTGGTCACATATTGGTTACAGATAGGTATCGGTCACATATCGGTTACATATCAGTTAGGTATCAGTCACATATCGGTTGGTATCAATCACATATCGGTTGGTATCAGTCAAATATCGGTTACATATCAGTTAGACACATATCGGTTAGGAATCTGTCTCATATTGTTACATATTAGTTAGGTATCCGTCAAATATCAGTTACATCGTTAGATAGTGATCACATATTGGTTAGGTATCAGTCACATATCGGTTATTTATCAGTTAGGTATCGGTGACAAATCCGTTAGATAACAGTCACATATCAATTACATATTGGTTAGGTATTGGTTACACATCGGTTAGGTATCAGTCACATATCATGACATATCAGTTAGGTATTGGTCACATATCGGTTACATATCAGTTAGGTATCGGTGACAAATCGGTTAGGTAACAGTCACATCAATTACATATTGGTTATGTATCAGTCACATATTACATATCAGTTAGGTATCACCCACATATCGGTTGGTATCAGTCACATATCAGTTGGTATCAGTCAAATATCGGTTACACATCAGTTAGTTAGTCACATATCGGTTAGGTATCAGTCACTTATTGGTTACATATTGGTTAGGTATTGGTTACATATTGGTTAGGTATCAATCAAATATCAGTTACATCGTTAGATATTGATCACATATAGGTTAGGTATTGGTCACATATTGGTTACAGATAGGTATTGGTCACATATCGGTTACATATCAGTTAGGTATCAGTCACATATCGGTTGGTATCAATCACATATCGGTTGGTATCAGTCAAATATCGGTTGGTATCAGTCACATATCGGTTGGTATCAGTCAAATATCGGTTATATATCAGTTATTCACATATTGGTAAGGTATCAGTCACCTATTGGTTACATATTGGTTAGGTATTGGTTACATATCGGTTAGGTATCAGTCAAATATCAGTTACATCGTTAGATATTTATCACATATTGGTTAGGTATTGGTTACATATCGGTTAAGTATCAGTCACTTATCATGACATATCAGTTAGGTATCAGTCACATATCGGTTGGTATCAATCACATATCGGTTGGTATCAGTCAAATATCGGTTACATATCAGTTAGTTAGACACATATCGGTTAGGAATCAGTCACATATTGTTACATATTGGTTAGGTATCAGTCAAATATCAGTTACATTGTTAGATATTGATCACATATTGGTTAGGTATCAGTCACATATCGGTTACATATCAGTTAGGTATCGGTGACAAATCCGTTAGATAACAGTCACATATCAATTACATATTGGTTACATATCGGTTAGGTATCAGTCACATATCATGACATATCAGTTAGGTATTGGTCACATATCGGTTACATATCAGTTAGGTATCGGTGACAAATCGGTTAGGTAACAGTCACATATCAATTACATATTGGTTATGTATCAGTCACATATTACATATCAGTTAGGTATCACCCACATATCGGTTGGTATCAGTCACATATCGGTTGGTATCAGTCAAATATCGGTTACATATCAGTTAGTTAGCCACATATCGGTTAGGTATCAGTCACTTATTGGTTACATATTGGTTAGGTATTGGTTACATATTGGTTAGGTATCAATCAAATATCAGTTACATCGTTAGATATTGATCACATATAGGTTAGGTATTGGTCACATATTGGTTACAGATAGGTATCGGTCACATATCGGTTACATATCAGTTAGGTATCAGTCACATATCGGTTGGTATCAATCACATATCGGTTGGTATCAGTCAAATATCGGTTACATATCAGTTAGTTAGACACATATCGGTTAGGAATCAGTCACATATTGTTACATATTGGTTAGGTATCAGTCAAATATCAGTTACATCGTTAGATATTGATCACATATTGGTTAGGTATCAATCACATATCGGTTACATATTAGTTAGATAACAGTCACATATCAATTACATATTGGTTACATATCGGTTAGTTATCAGTCACATATCATGAGATATCAGTTAGGTATTGGTCACATATCGGTTACATATCAGTTAGGTATCGGTGACAAATCGGTTAGGTAACAGTCACATATCAATTACATATTGGTTATGTATCAGTCACATATTACATATCAGTTAGGTATCAGTCACATATCGGTTGGTATCAGTCACATATCGGTTGGTATCAGTCAAATATCGGTTACATATCAGTTAGTTAGTCACATATCGGTTAGGAATCAGTCACTTATTGGTTACATATTGGTTAGGTATTGGTTACATATCGGTTAGGTATCAGTCAAATATCAGTTACATAGTTAGATATTGATCACATATTGGTTATGTATAGGTCACATATTGGTTACATACAAGATAGGTATCGGTCACATATCAGTTAGTGACATATCGGTTAGGTAACAGTCACATATCAATTACATATTGGTTAGGTATCGGTTACACATCGTTAGGTATCAGTCAAATATCA